>NC_057813.1:44084791-44384791 GCF_018294505.1 Triticum aestivum
CGCATCAGCGATCTCCCGGGCATCATCCTTGAGGAGATCATCTCGCTTCTCCCCACCAAGGATTGATGTCGCACACAAGTCCTCTCAACTCGGTGGCGCCCTCTATGGCGCACCGCACCCCTCAATCTCGACCGTCGTCAGATATCTGTCCTTCCTGAATTTGATCTCCTCAGAGCCATCATCTCTTCTCACCAGCAAGGCCCCGTTCAATGCCTCTGCATCCCGACAAGCCACCTGCTGTCCATACCCGACAAGGTGGACGCTTGGCTGACATCCCCTGAATTTGGAAAACTCCAGCAGTTTGAGTTCTACCATTACCATGAAAGTTTCATACCATGAACATACTAAGAATTCGTGCCCACACCACCGTTGTCCATCTCGCGGTTTTCCTCCTCTCTCCACACCGCCACCTTCGCCCGGTGCCATCTACTAGACGATCTGGTACAAATGCTTTGACTCCCACTGCTTAAAAAACTTTTGCTTGTGGTGGTTTATCTGTCGGAGGCCTCACTGCACAGCATCATCCACTCCAGTTGCCCTGCCCTGGAGCGCTTGCTGATTGTTTTGGGAATAGAAATCGGTATAAGTTGTCTCCAAATAAAGTCGCCTCACCTTAAAAGCATTGGAATTTGTTTTAAAGGACAACATCTCATCATCGAAGATGCCCCTTCACTTGAAAGGTTGCTCCTTCATAATTGTTAGGGATAATTAGTTTTGTGCCCCTAGTTGTGTCCCACTTGTCTGTTTTACCCCTAGTTTCAGAAACTCACCTGTTTTGTCCAAGCCACTTTGGGATTCTTTCATTTTTGCCCTTCCGTCACGGTTCCGCTTGGTCAGCGCAGTTTGACCGTATACGGTGCTCCATTTTGGACACCAGATGCCCCTAGCTTGGACATAACCCACTCGGGGCCAGCTCACTCTCATCCCCACTCTCCCGTTCCCCACTCGCTCTGACAAACCCTAGGCGGCGGCGACGGCGACCGAATCAGCGCCCACCAGATCCACTCCTGCTGGCGACCTAGGCGGCGGCGACGGCGACCGAATCAACGCCCACCAGATCCACTCCTGCTGGCGACCTAGGCGGCGGCGACGGCGACCGAATCAGCGCCCAGCAGATCCACTCGTGCTGGCAATGGGGGACAACCTGGACGGCTATGCTGCCACAGGCGGCGCCTGCGAGCGAAGAACACGGTCATCTCAGAGAACATCACAGTAAGTTGCCCCATCCCCTCCAGATCTGCTATCTCTTGCCTCTGTCCCCTAGATCTTCTATTTCTTGGTGGATTTAGGTTAGGATATACATGTTTGCATCTTATTTAGGCTAGTCTCTTGCTGTATTTTAATATTGTGACATGTTTGCATAGGATGGATCCTACTAGAGCATTTAATCTCAGTGTTAGAATGGAGACATGCATTTTATCTGGTGCTGGTACAAAAGGAAAAGAACAAGGCTTCACATTTCCATTAGTTGTGGACAACAGTAGCACATTTGATCAGTTAAGGGCAACAATTGGTGCCAAATATCCTTGGGGATTATATGATGATGTGGAGATAAGGTATTGGGATGCATCCAAAGTTGCTTGGGTTCCTATTCAGTCTGATAGTGAGTTAGGTGTCATGTTTGCTAACAATGCACAAACCATGTCATGCAATATGGAAATCAATGTTATTCAGAGGCCTAGATCACAGAAAAATTCCAATGCCACTAGTTCAAGGCCCTCTAGTACTAAAGCATCTGGAAAACTGACTAAAACAAGGGCAACAAGCAGCAGCTGCAAGCCACCTACAACTCCTAGTGCAAATGTTCAGTCAGAGCATTCTTGCAGTAAAACCCAAGCTAAACCTAGCATAGCTGTTGATCCTATTGTGGAGGAAGCAGAGCCTGATGCAGTACCTTTATCTGATGAAGAGGATGAGAAACTTTACCCAGGATATACTGAGCACAACATGGAGGAAGATAAAGCAAATGAGTCCTACATTCCTGCTGAATTTTCAGATACAGATGAAGATGAGAAGCTAGAGGAAAAGGACAATGCAGAATTTGGAACTGAAGATGAGGACATACCTGTAATGATGTATGACAGAGAAAATCCCTCTATTGAGGAGGGGGTAGTTTTTCCTTCTGCAGTTGAGTGTAGAAATGCAGTTGCAACTTTCTCAATTAAGAGTGAAACAGAGTTCATTATTTTGAAAAGTGACCCAACAAGGTTCACTGTCAAATGTGCCTCTGAGAGATGTAAGTGGAGGCTACATGCCTCTTCAATGAGGAGAAGCACATTATTTCAGGTACTTATGCATTTTCTTCTTTATGTAGTTTCTATAGTAATTGTGAAACAAATCTGTTGCATTTACTAACTGCTTGTTCTTCTTCTTTTTAGATTAAGGTCAAACCTTACCCTCACAATTGTCCAAGTGTTAATAGATCTCAGAGATTGAGGGCTGCAAATAGAAGATGGATAGCAGATGCTTGTATGCAGTAGCTTAGAAATAATCCAGGCATGGGCCCAAAGGAAATTCAGCAGAGGTTGACTAAGAAATATGGAGTGGAGGTGCCATACAATAGGTGTTATTTTGGTAAAGAGCTGGCACTAGACAAGATGTTTGGGAAGTACAGTGAGAGTTTCAGTCTTATTTATTCATTCAAAGCTGAAGTTGAGAGAACATCACCAGGCAGTGTAGTTGAAATCGACAAGCACACTGTGGAGTACACAGTGAGAGGAAAGAAAATGTACAAGGAGTAATTCAGAAGAGTTTTTGTGTGTTTCAAGGCATGTCAAAAAGGTTTCTTGGAGGGGTGCAGGCCTTATCTTGCTGTGGATGCAACTGCACTGAATGGTAGGTATAGGGGTCAGCTTGTTTCTGCTTGTGCCCTTGATGCTCACAATTGGTTATTCCCTGTTGCCTATGGTGTCATAGAAGCAGAGTCAACTAAGAGCTGGACTTGGTTTTTCCAACAACTAAAGAAACTCATAGGGCATCCAGATGGTTTAGTCATACATACTGATGCTTGCAAAGGATTGGAGATAGCTGTTGATCATGTATTTGCTGGAGTAGAGCACAGGGAGTGCATGAGGCATTTGGCCCAGAACTTCAGCAAGAAGTTCAAAGGCAAGTTCTATGATGACAATTTGTGGCCATGCTCACTTACATACAGCATAAAGAAGCATACCTACCATCTAAATCAGTTGCACAGCAGGCCGAAAGTTAAAGAATATTTAGAGGAGCACCACACAAAAATATGGGCTAGGGCACTCTTCAATGATACTTGCAAAGTGGACTATGTGAACAACAACCTAGCTGAAGCTTTCAACTCAAGGATCAAGAAATACAAGGGGCTTCACATAGTAGATTTGTGTGACAAGATCAGGCAGTATATTATGCAGAAATTTGATATCAGGAACAGGATTGCCATTGACCATTTTGAAGGCCACTTGATTGTTCCATCTATAATGAAGGCATTAATGGCAAAAACTAAAGGTTTAGAGATGACTTTGATTAGGAGAAGCCCAAAAGAGGCCGAAGTTACTGCTACTGACAAAGAAAAAAGAGAATGGAGGTACCCAGTTGACCTGGAGAACTGGACTTGTAGTTGCAGACAGTGGCAAATAATTGGTAAGCCATGCATCCATGCTCTCTTCTTTATCACTGCTCTAAGAGGTGAAGCTAGTGCAATAGATCAGTATGTGCACAACTTTTACTCTGTTGAGAAATTCAGAGCTACATATGCTGATAACCTTCCAGCTTTGGAAGGAAAACAACAGTGGGAAATTGTGAATCCAGGATTTAAACTCTATGCTCCAGTTCAAAACAGAGCACCAGGCAGGCCTAGGAAAACTAGGATAAGGTCTAGCAGTGAAGGAAAGGGACTTGGTCCCAGGAAGTACAAGTGTGGCAGGTGTGGAAGACTAGGCCACCATGCAAACAAGTGCAAAAATTCAGTTGATGTGGCATTTGGTGAAGATGAACATTGGGGAGCAGAGAATGCAGAAGAGCCAGTAGTGAAAGAGCTAGCAGATCCACTGGAAGTAGTTGATGGAATAGATGGAGAGGAAGGATATCCACCAGGAGATCCACTAGAAGTAGTTGATGGAACAGATGGAGAGGAAGTACATCCACCAGCAGATCCACTACAAGAGCCAGCTAGAGAGCCAACACCATCATCTACAAATGCTAGTGTAGTCAGGTACATCTGTGTTTGTGTGTATGTTTGTTTATGTTTTATTATGATGCACAAAAGATGAAATGTAATATGTTTGCACTTGTGACAGCCCCAGGAAGAATTACAAGAGGGCAGCAGCTAGAGGAGCTTCTCCAGTTAAGAAGCAGACAACAACACTTCAAGTTCCTGCTGTACTAGCCCCCAACCCAGCAAAGAACACAAGAAGCAGAAGTAGGCTAGCTCCAAATCCAGCTGAGAACACCAGGAGCAAGAAACTAAAGTTCTAGTTCTTGTTGTGCCCCAATGATATTCTGTGTGTCCTGTTGTACTGCTAGGTGATGAAGTATTGTGTGTCCTGTTGAACTACTAGTTGATGACCTTGTTTGAAGTTGTTGAACTACTGTGTGTTTTAAGTTGTTGAACTATTGTGTGTTTGAAGTTGATGAAGTATTGTGTGCTTTAAGTTGTTGAACTACTGTGTGTTTGGATCTGGTGAAGTTGTTTCAGGTTCTGTTGTACTGCTTGCTTTAATTTGATGCCTGTCCCCTTAATGATAAGTCATGTAACAATATGAACGAAATTGTCGTTGTCGACGACAATTAGGTCATGTACATAAGTAATGTAACAAAATGAACCAAATTGTCGTCGTTGACGACAATTTGGTCATGTACCTAAGTCATCTAACAATATGACCCAAATTGTCGTCGTCGACGACAATTTGGTCATGTACCTAAGTCATCTAACAAAATGAACCAAATTGCTTTCCTCATCCAACAAAAAACTACATTACATTAAGGGGAACATTAATACAAGGGATCCCTTACAACAAACATACTTGATTCACTCACTGCCTTGAAAATGCAACAAGTACAACACATACAATAATTCCAGCAAACAACACTACCCAAACATTGAGCATCTCATCTCTCTCCTTCAGTTTCTTCTTCAAAGCACGATTCTTCTTTGTCAGCTCCATATTTTCCCTCTCCAATTTGTGAGACTTGATCCAGTTGCGTTCAACCTCTGCATGTAGATCTTCAAATGCAAGTGCCACACGTAGTGGAGGAGGAGGGTCAACCCAAACCACCCACTTGCACTCAACTGGTAACTAGTTACATCAGAAAAGAACAACAGATTTAGAAATTTCACATTAGCAACAACCAAATCGAAAACAAATTGACAATATTAGTTGATTACATCAAGTGGGCATCCTAAAAAACGCCGGCCAGTGCTCGCCCCTCCCCAAGCCACCCGGCGAGCAGGAACTAGCCCATGACCAGGGCATCGATGCTTCGACCTCGATTCCAAGCCGCAGAATGATTCATCTGGGTGATGGTACTCTGAGACAAACTCCAGAATCCCAATCCCATCGATCTAAATCGAAAAAGAGCAAAAAAACCAAATCAGAGAAACCCTAGAATGATATTGGGGTCGAATCCTAATGGAGTGCTTCACTTACCTCTACTTCGAAACCAACCACGGTAGATGAGCTCGAGGACCCGAAGCTCGTCTTCCGCATCTTCTCCTCCCTTCAGTCCTCTCCCGCGCCTCTAGATCTGTTCTTCACCAGCGCCAATGTTTGATTCCCCAAGTGAGCTCGAGGAGGACGAAGCGGTAAGGGGGCAATGGCCACAGGGGCAAAATTGTCCAAAATGGAGCGCTGTATACGGTCAAACGGCGCTGACCAAGTGGAACCGTGACGGAAGGGCAAAAACGAAAGAATCCCAAAGTGGCTTGGACAGAATAGGTGAGTTTCTGAAACTAGGGGTAAAACAGACGAGTGGGACACAACTAGGGGCATAAAATTAATTATCCCTAATTGTTATACACCTTCAGAAATAATTGTCATCTCTGCACCCAAACTTGAGACCTTGGGTGTAATTCGTGACCCGTTTAATAATGACAAGGAGTGGGTGTTTGGCTCCTCACTTTTTCAGGTACCGTATATTATCATCTACACATTTGTAATCATATGCTGCATTTTTCATTTGTGCACATTGTTGGGGAACGTAGCAGAAATTCAAAATTTTCTACGCATCACCAAGATCAATCTATGGAGATTCTAGCAACAAGAGAGGGAGAGGATGAGCATCTTCATACCCTTGAAGATCGCTAAGCGGAAGCGTTACAAGAACGCGGATGAAGGAGTCGTACTCGTAGCGATTCAGATCGCGGTTGATTCCGATCTAAGCACCGAACAACGGTGCCTCCGTGTTCAACACACGTACAGCCCGAGGACGTGTCCTCCTTCTTGATCCAGCAAGGGGAGAGGAGAAGTTGAGGGAGAACTCCGACAGCACGACGGCATGGTGGTGATGGAGCTCGTGGTTCTCCGGCAGGGCTTCGCCAAGCACTACGGAGGAGGAGGAGGTGTTGGAGGAGGGAGAGGGCTGCGCCAGGGGAAGGGTCTGCTGCCCTCTCTCTATCTCCCTCACTATATATAGGGGGAAGGGAGGAGGGGGAGGCGCCTTAGGGTTCCCTAGGGGAGGGGCGGCGGCCATAGGGGAAACCCTAGATGGGTTTTGGCGCCCCCACCCCCTAGGAAACTTGCCCCCCAAGACGGGAGGGGCGGCTGCCCTAGGGGTGGCGCCCCCACATCTCCTGGTAACGTGAGATGGGGTGGGAGGGGCGCGCAGACCCTTAGTGGGCTGATGTGCCCTCTCCCCTTGGCCCATAAGCCCCCCCCCCCCAATGTTTGTCGGGGCCTCCGAACCCCCTTTCGGACACATTGGTCATCACCTGGTACCCTCGGAACAATTCCGGACTCCAATACCCTTCGTCCAATATACCGATCTTCACCTTCGGACCATTCCGGAGCTCCTCGTCATGTGCGGGATCTCATCCGGGACTCCGAGCAACCTTCGGTAACCACATACTATTTCCCATAACAACTCTAGCGTCACCGAACCTTAAGTGTGTAGACCCTACGGGTTCGGGAACCATGCAGACATGACCGAGACGTTCTCCGGTCAATAACCAACAGCGGGATCTGGATACCCATGTTGGCTCCCACATGTTCCACGATGATCTCATCGGATGAACCACGATGTCAAGGATTCAAGAATCCCGTATGCAATTCCCTTTGTCAATCGGTATGTTACTTGCCCGAGATTCGATCATCGGTATCCCAATACCTCGTTCAATCTCGTTACCGGCAAGTCACTTTACTCATTCCGTAATGCATGATCCCATGACTAACTACTTCGTCACATTGAGCTCATTATGATGATGCATTACTGAGTGGGCCCAGAGATACCTCTCCGTCTTACGGAGTGACAAATCCCAGTCTCGATTCGTGCCAACCCAACAGACACTTTCGGAGATACCCGTAGTGCACCTTTATAGCCACTCAGTTACGTTGTGACGTTTTGCACACCCAAAGCATTCCTACGGTATCCGGGAGTTGCACAATCTCATGGTCTAAGGAAATGATACTTGACATTAGAAAAGCTTTTAGTAAACGAACTGCACGATCTTGTGCTATGCTTAGGATTGGGTCTTGTCCATCACATCATTCTCCTAATGATGTGATCCCGTTATCAATGACATCCAATGTCCATGGTCAGGAAACCATGACCATCTGTTGATCAACGAGCTAGTCAACTAGAGGCTCACTAGGGACATGTTGTGGTCTATGTATTCACACATGTATTGCGGTTTCCGGTCAATACAATTATAGCATGAATAATAGACAATTATCATGAACAAGGAAATACAATAATAACCATTTTATTATTGCCTCTAGGGCATATTTCCAACAGTCTCCCACTTGCACTAGAGTCAATGATCTAGTTCACCTCACTATGTGATTGTAATGAATCGACACCCATGGGGTTTGATCATATCTCGCTTGTGAGAGAGGTTATTAGTCAACGGATCTGAACCTTTCAGATCCATGTGTGCTTTGCAAATCTCTATGTCATTTCCTAGATGCAGCTACCACGCTCTATTTGGAGCTATTCCAAATAACTGTTCTACTATACGAATCCGATTTACTACTCAGAATAATCTGGATTAGTGTCAAAGTTTGCATCGGCGTAACCCTTTACGACGAACTCTTTTACCACCTTCATAACCGAGAAAATTCCTTAGTCCACTAGTTACTAAGGATAAGTTTGACCGCTGTCCTGTGATCTATTCCTGGATCACTCTTGTACCCCCTGACTGACTCATGGCAAGGCACACTTCAGGTGCGGTACACAGCATAGCATACTATAGAGCCTACGTCTAAAGCATAGGGGACGATCTTCGTCCTTTCTCTCTCTTCTGTCGTGGTCATGTCTTGAGTCTTACTGAATATTCACACCTTATAACACAGCCAAGAACTCCTTCTTTGCCGATCTATTTTGAACTCCTTCAAAATCTTGTCACGGTATGTATTTATTTGAAAGTACTATTAAGCGTTTTTGATCTATCCTTATAGATCTTGATGCTCAATGTTCAAGTAGCTTAATCCAGGTTTTCCATTGAAAAACACTTTTCAAATAACCCTATATGCTGTCCAGAAATTCTACATCATTTCTGATCAACAATATGTTAATAACATATACTCATCAGAAATTCTATAGTGCTCCCACTCACTTCTTTGGAAATACAAGTTTCTCATAAACTTTGTATAAACCCAAAATCTTTGATTATCTCATCAAAGCGTATATTCCAACTCCGAGATGCTTACTCCAGTCCTTAGAAGGATTGCTGGAGCTTTGCATACTTGTTAGAATCTTTTAAGGTTGACAAAACCTTTTGGTTGTATCACATACAACCTTTCCTCAAGAATATCATCGAGGAAACAATGTTTTTTGACATCCTATCTGCAAGATTTCATAAATCATGCAGTAACTGCTAATATAATTCCAACAGACTCTTTACCATCACTACGAGTGAGAAAGTCTCATCGCAGTCAACTCCTTGAACTTGTCGGAAAACATCTTAACGAGAAGTCGAGCTTTCTTAATGGTGACACTTACCATCATTGTCCGTCTTCCTTTTAAAATCCATCTGTACTCAACAGCCTTACGACCATCGAGTAGTTCTGCCAAAGTCTACACTTTGTTTTCATACATGGATTCTCTCTCGGATTTTATGGCCTCGAGCCATTCATCGGAATCCGGGCCCACCATCGCTTCTCCATAGCTCGTAGGTTCATTGTTGTCTAGCAACATGACCTCCAAGACAGGATTACGTACCACTCTGAAGAAGTACGCATCCTTGTCGACCTACGAGGTTTGGTAGTGACTTGATACGAAGTTTCATGATCACTATCATAAGCTTCTACTTCAATTGGTGTAGGTGCCACAGGAACAACTTCCTGTGCCCTGCTACACACTAGTTGAAGTGATGGTTCAACAATCTCATCAAGTCTCCACCATCCTCCCACTCAATTCTTTCAAGAGAAACCTTTCCTCGAGAAAGGACCCGTTTCTAGAAACAATCACTTTTGCTTCCGGATCTGAAATAGGAGGTATACCCAACTGTTTTGGGTGTCCTATGAAGATGTATTTATCCGCTTTGGGTTCAAGCTTATCAGGATGAAACTTTTTCACATAAGCGTCGCAGCCCCAAACTTTCAAGAAACGACAGCTTAGGTTTCTCTAAACCATAGATCATACGGTGTCATCTCAATGGAATTACGTGGTGCCCTATTTAAAGTGAATGTGGTTGTGTCTAATGCATAACCCATGAACGATAGTGGTAATTCGATAAGAGACATCATGGTATGACCCATATCCAATAGGGTGCATCTATGATGTTCGGACACACCATCACACTATGGTGTTCCAGGCGGTGTTAGTTGTGAAACAATTTCCACAATGTCTCAATTGTGTACCAAACTCGCAACTCAGATATTCATCTCTATGATCATATCATAGACATTTTATCCTCTTGTCACGAAGATCTTCAACTTCACTCTGAAATTACTTGAACCTTTCAATAATTCAGACTTGTGTTTCATCAAGTAAATATACTCAACATCTACTCAAATCATCTGTGAAGTAAGAACATACCGATATGCACTGCATGCCTCAGCACTCATTGGACTGCACACATCAAAATGTGTTACTTCCAACAAGTTAATTTCTTGTTCCATCTTACTGAAAACGAGGCTTTTCAGTCATCTTGCCCATGTGGTATGATTTGCATGTCTCAAGTGATTCAAAATCAAGTGAGTCCAAACGATCCATCTGCATGGAGTTTCTTCATGCGTACATACCAATAGACATGGTTTGCATGTCTCAAACTTTTCAAAAAACGAGTGAGTCCAAAGATCCATCTACATGGAGCTTCTTCATGCATTTTATACCAATATGACTTACATGGCAGTGCCACAAGTAGGTGGTACTATCATTACTATCTTATATCTTTTGGCATGAACATGTGTATCACTACGATCGAGATTCAATAAACCATTCATTTTAGGTGCAAGACCATTGAAGGTATTATTCAAATAAACAGAGTAACCATTATTCTCCTTAAATGAATAACCATATTGCGATAGACATAATCCAGTCATGTTTGTGCTCAACGCAAACACCAAACAACAATTATTTAGGTTTAACACCGATCCCGATGGTAGAGGGAGCGTGCGATGTTTGATCACATCAACCTTGGAAATACTTCCAACACATGTCGTCACCTCGCCTTTAGCTAGTCTCAGTTTATTCCGTAGCCTTTTATTTTGAGTTACTAACACTTAGCAACCGAACCGGTATCTATTACCATTGTGCTACTAGGAGTACTAGTAGAGTACACATTAATATAATGTATATCCAATATAATTCTGTCGACCTTGCCTGCCTTCTTATCTACCAAGTATCTAGGGTAATTCTGCTCCAGTGACCGTTCCCCTTATTACAGAAGCACTTAGTCTTGGGTTTGGGTTCAACCTTGGGTTTCTTCACTAGAGCAGTAGCTGATTTGCCGTTTCTTGAAGTATCCCTTCTTGCCCTTGCCCTTCTTGAAACTAGTGGTTTCACTAACCATCAACAATTGATGCTCCTTCTTGATTTCTACTTTTGCGGTGTCAAACATCGCGAATTTTTCAAGGATCATCATATCTATCCCTGATATGTTATAGTTCATCACGAAGCTCTAGTAGCTTGGTGCAATGACTTTGGAGAAACATCACTATCTCCTCTGGAAGATTAACTCCCACTCGTTCAAGTGATTGTTGTACCCACACAATCTGAGTAGAAGCTCAACGATTGAGCTTTTCTCCCTTAGTTTGTAGGCTAAGAAACTCGTCGGAGGTCTCATACCTCTTGACGTGGGCACGAGCCTGAAATCCCAATTTCAGCCCTTGGAACATCTCATATGTTCCGCGATGTTTCAAGAAACGTCTTCGGCGCCACAATTCTAAACCGTTTAACATTACTGAACTATCATGTATTCATCAAAACGTGTATGTCAGATGTTTGCAACATCCACAGACGACGTTCGAGGTTCAGCACACCGAGCGGTGCATTAAGGACATAAGCCTTCTGCGCAGCAATGAGGACAATCCTCAGTTTATGGACCCAGTCCGCATAATTGCTACTATCAACTTTCAACTATATTTTCTCTAGGAACATATTTAAACAGTAGAACTAAAGTGCGAGCTTACGACATAATTGGTAAAGACCTTTTTGACTATATTCATGATAATTAAGTTCATCTAATAACATTATTTGATGAACTCCCACTCAGATAGACATCCCTCTAGTCATCTAAGTGATACATGATCCGAGTCAACTAGGCCGTGTCCGATCATCACGTGAGACGGACTAGTCATCATCGGTGAACATCTTCATGTTGATCGTATCTACTATACGACTCATGTTCAACCTTTCGGTCTCTTGTCGAGGCCATGTCTGTACATGCTAGGCTCGTCAAGTCAACCTAAGTGTTTCGCGTGTGTAAATCTGGCTTACACCCGTTGTATGTGAACGTTAGAATCTATCGCACCCGATCATCATGTGGTGCTTCGAAGCAATGATCTTTCGCAATGGTGCACAGTTAGGGGGAACACTTTCTTGAAATTATTATGAGGGATCATCTTATTTACTGCCGTCGTTCTAAGCAAATAAGATGCATAAACATGATAAACATCACATGCAATCAAAAAGTGACATGATATGGCCAATATCATTTTGCTCCTTTTGATCTCCATCTTCAGGGCTCCATGATCATCATCGTCACCGGCATGACACCATGATCTCCATCATCATGATCTCCATCATCGTGTCTCCATGAAGTTGTCTCGCCAACTATTACTTCTACTACTATGGCTAATGGTTTAGCAATAAAGTAAAGTAATTACATGGCGTTGTTCAATGACACGCAGGTCATACAATAAATTAAGACAACTCCTATGGCTCCTGCCGGTTGTCATACTCATCGACATGCAAGTCGTGATTCCTATTACAAGAACATGATCAATCTCATACATCACATATCATTCATCACATTCTTTTGGCCATATCACATCACATAGCATACCCTGCAAAAACAAGTTAGACGTCCTCTAATTGTTGTTTGCATGTTTTACGTGGCTGCTATGGGTTTCTAGCAAGAACGTTTCTAACCTACGCAAAAGCCACAACGTGATATGCCAATTGCTATTTACCCTTCATAAGGACCCTTTTCATCGAATCCGATCCGACTAAAGTGGGAGAGACTGGCACCCGCTAGCCACCTTTATGCAACAAGTGCATGTCAGTCGGTGGAACCTGTCTCACGTAAGTGTACGTGTAAGGTCGGTCCGGGCCGCTTCATCCCACAATACCGTCGAAACAAGATAGGACTAGTAATGGTAAGCATATTGAACAAAATCAACGCCCACAACAATTTGTGTTCTACTCGTGCATAGAATCTACGCAAAAGACCTAGCTCTGGTACCACTCTTGGGGAACGTAGCAGAAATTCAAAATTTTCTACGCATCACCAAGATCAATCTATGGAGATTCTAGCAACAAGAGAGGGAGAGGATGAGCATCTTCATACCCTTGAAGATCGCTAAGCGGAAGCGTTACAAGAACGCGGATGAAGGAGTCGTACTCGTAGTGATTCAGATCGCGGTTGATTCCGATCTAAGCACCGAACAACGGTGCCTCTGCGTTCAACACACGTACAGCCCGGGGGCGTCTCCTCCTTCTTGATCCAGCAAGGGGAGAGGAGAAGTTGAGGGAGAACTTCGACAGCACGACGGCATGGTGGTGATGGAGCTCGTGGTTCTCCGGCAGGGCTTCGCCAAGCACTACGGAGGAGGAGGAGGTGTTGGAGGAGGGAGAGGGCTGCGCCAGGGGAAGGGTCTGCTGCCCTCTCTCTCCCTCACTATATATAGGGGGAAGGGAGGAGGAGAAGGCGCCTTAGGGTTCCCTAGGGGAGGGGCGGCGGCCATAGGGAAACCCTAGATGGGTTTTGGTGCCCCAACCCCTAGGAAACTTGCCCCCCAAGCCGGGAGGGGCGGCTGCCCTAGGGGTGGCGCCCCCACATCTCCTGGTTACGTGAGATGGGGTGGGAGGGGCGCTCAGCCCCTTAGTGGGCTGATGTGCCCTCTCCCCTTGGCCCATAAGGCCCCCCAACGCTTGTCGGGGCCTCCGAAACCCCTTTCGGACACGTTGGTCATCACTTGGTACCCCCGGAACAATTCCGGACTCCAATACCCTTCGTCCAATATACCGATCTACACCTTCGGACCATTCCGGAGCTCCTCGTCATGTCCGGGATCTCATCCGGGACTCCGAACAACCTTCGGTAACCACATACTATTTCCCATAACAACTCTAGCGTCACCGAACCTTAAGTGTGTAGACCCTACGGGTTCGGGAACCATGCAGACATGACCGAGATGTTCTCCGGTCAATAACCAACAGCGGGATCTGGATACCCATGTTGGCTCCCACATGTTCCATGATGATCTCATCGGATGAACCGCGATGTCAAGGATTCAAGCAATCCCGTATGCAATTCCCTTTGTCAATCGGTATGTTACTTGCCCGAGATTCGATCGTCGGTATCCCAATACCTCGTTCAATCTTGTTATCGGCAAGTCACTTTACTTGTTCCGTAATGCATGATCCCGTGGCTAACTACTTAGTCACGTTGAGCTCATTATGATGATGCATTACCGAGTGGGCCCAGAGATACCTCTCCGTCTTACGGAGTGACAAATCCCAGTCTTGATTCGTGCCAACCCAACAGACACTTTCGGAGATACCCGTAGTGCACGTTTATAGCCACCCAGTTACGTTGTGACGTTTGGCACACCCAAAGCATTCCTACGGTATCCAGGAGTTGCACAATCTCAAGGTCTAAGGAAATGATACTTGACATTAGAAAAGCTTTTAGAAAATGAACTACACGATCTTATGCTATGCTTAGGATTGGGTCTTGTCCATCACATCATTCTCCTAATGATGTGATCCCGTTATCAATGACATCTAATGTCCATGGTCAGGAAACCATGACCATTTGTTGATCAACGAACTAGTCAACTAGAGGCTCACTAGGGACATGTTGTGGTCTATGTATTCACACATGTATTGCGGTTTCCGGTCAATACAATTATAGCTTGAATAATAGACAATTATCATGAACAAGGAAATACAATAATAACCATTTTATTATTGCCTCTAGGGCATATTTCCAACAGTAAGTTTTATATCATCTTGGAGTACACTTTGGGTACTAATATTATGTTATATGCTCAATGAAGAGTTCGTCCATTGATAGCCTATCAATGCTGCTAGATTCTGTCAAGAACATATATATCAGAATGTATAGTTTTGATCTGGACATAATTATTGGCTTGCTGCGATGCTTTCGATCTCTAGAGAATTTATACATAGAGGTGATGATTTCATGCACATTGAAAGCTCGTATATATTGTACTAGAATTAACTGTTCAGCTGTCGTTATTTTGACTTACTCTTTTTTCAGACCTTAACTATTTTCAATCTTCATGTCTACTTAGGCAGAACCACATGGAGAAAAACATGTAACCAATCATTGGCGTAATAAGCACAAGGATTTTCTCAGTTCTCATGACATTCGTTTGAGGACAGTAACGATGGGACGATATGCATCCAACCAGGCAAATAGAAGCTTTGTCACATTCTTCCTGTTGAATGCGAGGTTACTATTGTCCATGAGGATTAATTTTTATAGCAAGAGATTTCTCACGGACGAACATGTTGAACAGCAAAAAAAGAAGTTTCAGGTGGACAAATGGGCTTCTAAACGTGCTCGGCTTCTATTTACAATAGTTATAGACATCCTGAAATATATTTTTTTGCACAGGATGTTGATTTTATGGATCAGACCTATCCATTTGTCTGTGACTGCAAAAAAGAGTGGTTGGGTTAGATGTTACTGTCATGTTCAATCTGGGTTTTGTCTAAAAATTTGATGAAGAATTAAT
Organism: Triticum aestivum; assembly: GCF_018294505.1. Taxonomy (NCBI): domain Eukaryota; kingdom Viridiplantae; phylum Streptophyta; class Magnoliopsida; order Poales; family Poaceae; genus Triticum; species Triticum aestivum. Next base: position 44,100,349 of record NC_057813.1, read on the forward strand.
CCTTGGGCTTTTTGTACCATTTGTATGCTTGACTTGCATGTTGTTGCCCTCGTACTCCCCTCCAGATGCCACTACACTGCCGCATCTTCCATGGTTGTTGTTCGTTCCCGTCCGAGGCCTGGCCGTCGTTCTCCGCCTTTGTTAGCTCGATGTGCCCGCCGCCGTCTGGCGTTGTCAACATGGTCAACAACCAAGAGGAAACAGGAGATGACTGTACGTGGAGAGGCTGACAGTAGGGACCCACCAGGGTCATTGCATTTCGCAAGCAGGTGCCTCATTATTACAAGCAAAAAAATACTTCCTCCTAATTGTTTGACAACTAGGTTCGAGGCCATTGTCAATGTAGTCAATAAACGAGAAAATTACACAACGAGCGGATAACACCAGGGACCCAGCAGCTCGCCCAGTTGTTTTTCAGTTTCAGAGACGGAGCTCAACTGCGCGCTGTGCGGGGGCTGTGGCCCGTCTAGCCCACACTTACGCTTTTATTAAGCACATGACGAGCCCAGTTGATATATTTTTTTCTTTCTGAAATTGGCTAGCCCAGTTCTTTTTTTGGAGAATACCAAAACCGCGGCCTACTTGCTTTTCTCAGCCAAGCTGGGCTGCAAATCTTTCAAGACGAGGAGGGATGTAAGTAGTAAGAAATGGGCTTTCCCAGAAAACGGGCTATAAGTTGTAAGAAATGGGCTGTAAATTTGTAAACCAAAGCCAATCGGCAATTGCATTAAAATATCATTTTTTTCAGGATTTCTCTACTCTACTCTTATAAAAACCAAAGCCAACTGGCAATTACATTAAAATATCATCTTTTCTCCCACAAGATAAACTACTCATACAAATGCATCTTCATGTTCCGTGCAACGAACGGGCATCTTGCTAGTTAAGATTTTAAATTTCATTCATTTTTTTGCGGAGAATTTTTTTTTGAATTTTATATTGATATAATTTTTTGAAAATTATTTTTAAAGTGACTCGAAATTTCGTGATTAAATATGCAAAATTTCGTTCAATTTTTTAGCAGTGCCCAGAATATATTGTCTATAATGCTAATAAAAAGAATATGGGCTTCAAATATCCTTAAGAATTAGGAGATGGTCTGTAAATTATTGAAAATAATGGCTAATGGGCTGTATGTTGTTTCCACATATTTGGAGGCTGACTTCTGGGCCTACTAGGTTGACGATGATGCTGTCCTAAATTTTTTTTTGACGCGTACGCAAGGCTTTGTCAACTTAGTCAACACACAGCAGTGACTGTTGGATGTCCATCCAACGGCCGCCGTGCTTCTTCAATCTATGATCTTCCTGCTCCAGCCGCCCAAACCAGCGCCGGCGGGACTGCCTGGTCCCTCCTCCCGTGGCTGGTTGTGCTGCCGCCAGGCCATCCCTCTAACCACCCACACATCCTGTTATTTCCCGGCGACGTTAGCCTCACCCCGCAGCCGACCAGTCAGCGCTCGTTCTCACCTCAGTGTGGGCATCCGCTGCGGTGGCTTCGCCGGCTCCGGGTGGTTCTCTTCCTCGGCCTCGCCCTTGTCCACCGCGTTTGTGCTCTCGACGCGGCGAGGTCAACATGGTCAACAAACAACAGCCATCGGAAGAGGCTGAAAGTAGGGGGCCACACAGGAAAATGCCTCCTTATTACACGCAAAATAATGATTCCTCCACCTGATAGCTGGGACCCACCGGAGGTCTATGTATTTCGCGAAAAAACGTTCCCCCCCCTGTCAGCTCGGACCCACCGGAAATGCCTCCTTATTACGCACAAAAAAATGAATACTCCCCCTGCTAGCTGGGACTCACCTTGGTGGGAGGCTGACTTGTGGGCCTACTAAGTTTAGGGGGACGGAGGGCTTTGTCAACTTAGTCAATATGAACGATTCTAGCTCCAGTGACCGTACGATGTCCATCCAACAACCGTAGTGCTTCTTCAACCTCTGGTCTTCGTGCTCCAGCCGCCCAAAGTAGCGCCCGTCGTGCCGCGGAGGCCTCACCGCCCCCTACTACTCCCACCGCTGGCCAGGCCATCCCTCTACTCACCCACACCCCCTGTTATTCTGCGGCGACGGCAGCCTCACACCACAGCAAACCAGTGAACCCTCGTACTCCTCTACGTGTGGGCATCCACTGCCGCGTCTTCCCCGGCTCCGCGTCGTCCCCTTCCTAGGCCTCGTCGTCGTCCACCACCTGGTGCTCTCGCCGCGGCGTGCTCAACATGGTCAAGGAACGGCTTTCATCGGGCGTGGACTGTACATGGAGAGGCTGACAGCTGGGTCCACGGCCGCAGCAAGGAAGTGCCTCCTTATTACGTGCAAAATAATTATTCCTCCACCTGACAGCGGGGACCCACCAGATGGGCCACCGTATTTCGTGAAAAAATGTTTCCCCCTGACTGCTGGGACCCACCAGCTATATCTTCACACGCAAGGAAGTGCCTAACAGTCGGGACCCACCTGGTCGTAGAGTACATAGCGTACATATATACTGGTGGATGTAGAGGTGCGCACGTGTCATAGTAGAGGCACGCACGTGTCGTAGTAGAGGCGCGCACGTAGCATGTACACGTACGTACAACGGCCAGGGTGCAAGAAAAAAAATACGGCCACGTATGTGTACATACGGGCGGAGTCTCAAACGCCTACTCGCGCATATATACGTACGGCCAGGGCTCGTGTACATTGGCTGGGTCGGAACAGAGAGACAGCGTCGTCGTCGTGTTCATAGGGAGCCAACCGGCTGGGTCAAAACGGAATGCGTGGTCATGTTCATCGGGAGGGCTTGGACGGAACAGGCGATGGAAACGAGGCCTGGCGTACCGCAGAACGGAGGAAACGGCCTTGTGTTCGACTGGCCACGTTCGAAATAGGATCCTGTTCATCGGGAGGGGTCTGGCGTACCGCAAAACGGAGGAAACGGACCTCCTATGGTCGAAACGGGGGTCCTGTTGATCGGGGGGGGGGGGGTGGCGTACCGCAAAACGGACGACGGACCTCCTACGGTCGAAACAGGGGTCCTCTTGATCGGGAGGGGTGTGGCGTACCGCAAAACGGACGAAACAGACCTCCTACAGTCGAAACGGGGATCCTGTTGATCGGGAGGGGTGTGGCGTACCGCAAAACGAACGAAACAGACTTGTGTTGGAGCGCTACAGTCGAAACGGGGGTCCTGTTCATAAGGAGGGGTGTGGCGTACCGCAAAACGGGACTCCACGGGATATTGTTCATCTCCACCGTCGACCTCCTCCAGCCTCCACGAGCTACCGTCGACCTCCTCCAGCCTTCACGGGCTCCTGTTCATCCAGCCTCCACCGCGCGCTACTTTACCGGCTACTGTTCAACCACCCCTCCACAAGCACCCCTCCACCGTCTACTGTTCATCCAGCCCTCCACACCACGGGGTCCTGTTCATCCACCCCTCCACGGGCACCCCTCCACCGTCTACTGTTCATCCAGCCCTCCACACCACGGGGTCCTGTTCATCCACCCCTCCACGGGCACCCCTCCACCGTCTACTGTTCATCCAGCCCTCCACACCACGGGGTCATGTTCATCCAGAGGCAACGCCACCGCTCACTGTTCATCCAACCCCCCCCCCCGCAACGCTCACTGTTCATCCAATCGATCGGCTTCAGTTAGCAGCAGTAGCAAAGGAATCGCTCGATCGGGTTCAGTTAACAGCCATCGATCGATCGCTCGGGTTCAGTAACGGGTAGCCTGCAGTGCAATCGCTCGTGTTCAATTAGAGCCCAACGCCTCACTCTGGTTCAGTTAGAGCCAACGACTCGCACACACACGCGTACGTGTATGAGAGAAACGTGCATCGCTCGGCCCCCGACCTCCCACCGTAACCGGGAACTCCCCGAAATTTTCCTCGCCCTCGCTTCTACCATGGTTTTTTCTGTCATGGACGGCCCAAAGAATGTCATGCAGCTGCGTCTCCAGCCCGCCCAGGACAAAAAGCCCATTTTCTGTCATGATTTTTTGTCATAGAAGTAGGAGCCCACCACATCTATGATGATACCGGGTTTTGTCACAATTATCGTCATAGAAGTGTCATATGTATGACAATTTTTTTTTTCGTTCGGCCCAAAATGTCATGGATGTGTCTTTTTTTTGTAGTGTCGTAATGGCTAAACCCTAGAAGCTAGCCTATGATTGTTATTGTTCTTGTCCTACGGACTAAACCCTCCGGTTTATATAGACACCGGAGGGGGCTAGGATTACACAAGGTCGGTTACAGAGAAAGGAATCTACATATCCGAATCGCCAAGCTTGCCTTCCACGCAAAGGAGAGTCCCATCCGAACACGGGACGAAGTCTTCTATCTTGTATCTTCAATTCTTCACAGCCCAACAGTCCGGCCCATGTATATAGTCCGGCTGTCCGAGGACACCTTAATCCAGGACTCCCTCACTCGTCGATGACCTCCGTCCTGCCGTCCTGACGGTCTTGGTCTTGTTGCACCGGAATGGAAACCTTTAGCTGATTCCTCGGGACTCCGCGCCTGTGGCTTGCCTCCTTTGCACCGAAGAGTAAACCTGCACTATGCGCCTGCCTGGCACCCGCTTGGCGCCCGCCTGGCCTTGGTCGTCATGGCTCACGTCAGCTGAGCCTCGTGAGGTAAACCTTGCATAGAACTCTCCACCCCTCGGGAGCCAGCCTGAGGAGTCCAATCCCCTCGGGGGTCTTGGCGTCGTCCGCCTCACAAGGCTTGGCCCCTCGCGAGGGTCTTGAGTTGTTGATGTCGAAGCTGGGCCGTACGAGGCCATGGATGGAGCCACGTGGTGGGCCGCAGGCAGGCAGGGCTGGATACCCCCATATCTAGGACGCCGACACCGAACACTAGCATTCCTTATGTTGTCACTAAGGCACTAAGGTCTACAGAATAGATTTATGCCAAATACAAAGCCCTGTGAGGGGGAGAAGGTTGCTTCACTTGAGGAGGAGAATTGTATTCTCCGTGGGATCATTGCTCGCAGAATATCTTCAACGTCGCCAAAGGACCAAGTATGAGCATAAGGCACTCCCATTAGCTTGTTCCAAGCTTGGAGGAGGTGCCCCGGTATCTTTATCACCATCATTATCATTATTGTTATCTTTTATCTCCATCTTTAGTTATATCATAGTTTAGGGAAGAAATTATAGTACGACATAGTTTGCAATGTGTTCTATCGCTCCTTCAGAGCAATTATCTATGTATCCTTTGGTGTGAGATTACATAAAAGAGATGGCATGAGACTTCTTTTGCTTTTTCGTTATTATGTACTCTAGCATTACGAATCAATCTCATATGTTGATCTTGTGAGAAGTCATAGCTTTATATTGGTTTTAAAGAATAAAACCTCTTGAGGCTTAGTAAACATAACATTGGTCATTTAAACATGAAAGATAAATTTTACATGCATATACACTATTTTGGACATCTTTTATGGTTATGATCTCTCAATGAATATTTTCAAATTTGATAATTTTATGCTGGACAAGTAAGACAATGTAATGGGCTTCCCGTAATTTTTGAAGATCGGCCTCTAGAATCCAAAATGTTACAGAACTCGGTAATTAGGGAACATTGTTTTGAGTGGGAAGTCGCCACTTGAGTCCGACCCCTAGACATAGAGGGATGGTTCGACATGTGGTAGATTGAAAGTTTATTAAAGGTGAGACAATTATATGCAACACATTGGGGAGTAAAATGGTCTCGTCTTTGGATTGCGGTTCAACGGTTCTCGAACATTTGGCTACCTCTAGGAGAAAACCCCGATGTAGATAGGCCATTTTTATTTAAGTGGTGAAACTAGCAAAATACAAAAAAAAGTAGAGCAACTAATACACTCAACTATTTGCATATTTTACAAACGAGAATCAACACGTGATAAAATCCCATGTTTGATGCTATGTAGTACACCCTCTGTTCCTAAATGTAAGACGTTTGAACTGCCAAAACGTCTTACATTTAGGAACAAAGGTAGTATATCTCAATGATGGGAATTATTGTTTCAATGTGAGGTATGTTCTCGGTTGATAGCTAGACGTTAGCGGTGACTTCATCAATCTTAAAAGCTCAATGTAAATACACTATTCATTAAATTCCGCATGAGCGCGTGCGTGTGATGTGAGGTGTGTGCATTGGTTCGTCTATATTTGCCACTAATTTAATGAATAGAGTATTTACATTGAGCTTTAAGATTGATGAACCAGGTAACTGCGTTAGGAATTCTTTTTTGCCAGAGGTGTGCTTTGCTCTGGTCCTTGGGCCGCAAACGACAACCCAGCCCAAACATCCTGCAGCTCCATCTGCGTGTGTGTACTGCACGCAAAATCCTATTTGCCGCATTATGTGGCACAGAGGCGAGCGACCAGCGAATGAGATGGGCCAACCCTTAACGAACATGCTACAGTAACCTGTTTTGGGCGAACCAACCTGTGGTTGGTTGGTTAGAGGGACTGTGGTATTTCCAGCCCACCAGGGTTCAAGTCCGGATACTCACATTTATTCCTAGATTTATTTCAGAATTTCCGGCGATGCGCATTCAGTGGGAGGAGACGTTCCCGTCGATGACGAGGTGCCTATGGTGACTTCGTAAATTTTAAGATGATATGCCGGCGTAGTCTTTCGAAGGTGCTCATAGGGGTAGAATGTGTGTGTGCGCGCGATCATAGGGGTGAGTGTATGTGCGTGTATATGAGCATCCGTGTCTATACTGTGTTAAAAAATAAACCTGTTTTGGGACCTTCTAGGAGGTTCCCAGCCTGTTTCCCCGGTTTGGGAATCTTCTAGAATGTTCCTGAACTAGTTTTTTTTTCTATTCTTTCTTTTCTTTCTTTTTTCTTTTGTCCTCATTATTTATTGATTTGTTTCCCTTTTTCCCTTTTCTTTCTTTTTATTTTTTTCTTTGTTTCCTTTTGTGTTCTTTATTTTCCAAAAAACTTAAGAATTTCAAAAAGTGTTCACTTCTTTTACGAAAATGTTCTTAAAAAATAGAATTTCAACTTTAAAAATGTTCCCTTTTTTTATTATTGTTCACCCCGGTTTGGGAATCTTCTAGAATGTTCCTGAACTAATTTTTTTTCTATTCTTTCATTTTTCTTTTGTCCTCATTATTTATTTATTTATTTCCCTTTTTCCCTTTTCTTTCCTTTTATTTCTTTCTTTGTTTCTTTTTGTGTTCTTTATTTTCCAAAAAATTTAAGAATTTCAAAAAGTGTTCGCTTCTTTTACGAAAATGTTCTAAAATAAAAAAAATAGAATTCAACTTTAAAAATGTTCCCTTTTTTATTATTGTTCACAAATTTAAAAAGTATTCGATAATTTCGAAAAGTAATCCTAGTTTCCATTTTTTTATAAATTCAAAAAATTTAAATATTTTCAAAATTTGTTCCCAAATACATAAAATGTTTGGAGAATATGAAAAATATTCACATTTTTATGTTTCTTTCACAAATTCAGTTTTTTTGTTGTTAATTTAAAAAATATTCCTGCTTTCCAAATTTTTGCACAAATTAAAACACTGTTCAAGTTTTTTAAAGTTTTTCTTAAATTCAAAAAAATTGGGGAATTTCTAAAAATGTTCGCATTTTGAAAAAAAATATAATTTTAAAAAATGATCAAGTTGTCAATTGTCGTTCATTTTTGCAAAAAGTGTTTTGCGTCATGAAAAATTGTTCGTAATTTCAAGAAAGGTCTTGTTTTTAATTTTGTCCCTTTTTCTGAAAAATTGTTTGCGCATTCACAAGATGTTCAATTTTTAAAATATTTGTTCAGAAATTTAAAAACCTGCACGTTTCAAGAAATATTTACTGTTTAAAAAAAAACTCGTTCGAAATTTTGGACAACTTTAAAATCTATTGCGGCTTATAGTTCATATAAACCGGGCTGACATTGTAGACATCAAATCTGAGCAATTTCAGTGGTTGGCGGCGTTGTTCACCTGCAAGGTGTCCTCGGTTCGAGGCCTCACACGGACCTTTTTGTTTTTGAGAGATTTTTGCGAATTGGTGTTTATGTTTTACCGTCGTCGTTCGTTTCTTTAGGCATCACGCTGCAAATCTAGCACTGCAGTTTGTGTGTCGCAGCGGCTCGCGGCAGCGCCAACTATTGGAAATCCGTCATTCTGTAAGACAGATGCGGTGTGTGAACAAGAAAAATAGTGTACCATAATCAGCGCGCGGATCAGTAGGAAGTCGTGGGTTCCTAGAATGGGCCAGGCCCAGGTTAGCCGGGCCTGTGCGAAACGCGGACTCTTTGCCGCAACGAGCGGCCCGGTCCCTGCGGGCACGGCGCGAGCCGCGACGGCATATGCCCGCGGCCCCGTTTGGCGTCGCTGGCGTGGCATATGCCCCGAGATATTCCCACCCTTCTCCCTTCATTCCTTTTTCTTTTCTGTGCGAATTCCCAACCCTTCCTTCTAGTACTTCCGGCAAGTGAAGCAAGCAAAGTATGAGCGGCGACACTCCCACTCCCGATCCAGGCATGCACATGTGCTCCGCCATATCAGTGTCTGGCCGAAACGACCGCCTTTTTCTATGCCAACTCCGGCCGGCTGGACGCGAGCCGATCCAGATTCGCATTCCAGCCAAGCTCCTGCCATGCATCTCGCGGCAAGTTCCAACGTGCGGCGCCACCGGAGATGGCTGGATCTGTGCCTTCCGCTGGTCTTTCTTGCGCGTGGCAATACCGCCGTGGATCTGCCTCTGCCTGCCTGGCTGGCTGGCCGTGCAGGTGCAGTGCAGGAGCGGGATCTGGGGAGCGATTCGTGGGAGGGCAGGTGAGACCTCCACCAGAACGGCAAGCAGGGATCGTAATATGCTCATAGATCGGGACGTTTTGCATATGCCGATGGCGTCACGTGGCGGTGGCGCCGTGGGAAATGCGTGCCGGCTTGATCTGCCCGATCAAGTTGGTGCAGGTACTGCTGCTGCTGCTGCTGCCGGAATCGGGATTTAAAAAGTCCGGTCGTCTTTCTGGAATGGAAAAGAGAAAAGAAAGGAGGCCTGCTTCTAGTTGTTGGTGGTGTTGAGTTGGTCGTTTTATTTTTAAGCGAGGTTTGCTGTTGCGGTGTTGGTGACTGATCTGATCTGATCACAGCTCAGTCGGTAGGTCACAACAAGCGATGGGAGGGATGGGATGGGATATCCATGCGACCGCGACGTCTACGGTGGTTCGGAGTTGCTCGGAAATCTCTCTCTCTTTCTCTTCTCACTCATCACTACTCGCTACTAGAGTGGTAGTAGTGTACAAACTGAGGCTCCGTCTCTAGAACGTGTGCGCGCAGGCAGGTTGGCAGGCAGGCGCAGTAGTTTCTTGCCGCTTTCAGGCCAACCGTTTTACGTTAGGTAAACAACGGTGGAGAGAGACGAACGGGCAATGCCCGTCGGTATTCTACGGGCGCATGATATGACAATCGTACGATCGCCGTCGATGACACCCAGATCCAATCCATCCGTCTCATATTCTCTCATATTCTCATCTTGGTGACGACCGGATCCGGATGCACAGACCAGCTTCACCTCCTGCTCCTTCTTGAACGAATGCACGATTCCGATGCGCGGGTAGCGTACGAAACAAGGGTGCTGGCATCATTCGGCCGTTCCGGCCGGACGTGGACAGCTCCCGGCGGCAGGTGGGAGATCAGAGGCGCGCATGGCGGCACGGACGGCCGAATGATTGCGCTGCCGTGTGCGCGCTGCCGCCGCTGCTTTATTTCTTCTCCGGCCTACGTACGTACGCACGCACGTCGGTAGAGTTGTACATGCAACTTTTTTTTTTTGAACTGTGGTGCGTACGTGCAACTTTTGCAAGTTGGCGCTTCCCGACGATGCATGGATGGACGTACGCTTGGCGGTTGCGGCGGGCCAGCCGTGACCACGTTACCCTCTCGCCTCAGCGGCGGTCGACCGTGATCGGCCTGGCGCCCATGCCCGCGTTTGGAAGTGTCGGGGGCAGGGCAGGGCACGGCGGGGAGCGTGCCGCCGCCCGCCCGGCCCCGGATGTGGCTCTCCACTCCATCGGTTGCAGTTTTCTACGGAGCCGGAGAACCGACGGCTGCGCGTCCACATCAGGCCTGTCCCGTGGAAGCTCGGAATGCCATCATGGTGTGCACCGTCCCCTTTCGCCAGCATTTGCAACGTTCCCTCCTCCGGCATGTGCTCCGGGCTCTTTTTCGAGGTTCCTCGAATGTACGATGATATCTCTCGGCTTCGCCCAAAACTATCGAGCCACTAGATCCATTGTGCTCGGATCCATCATGATGAACTGATTTTTAGTGTTCGTGCGGTTATCTCTCACCTGATTCACCTTAATTTGGAGCCTACGTGGCTCCATCTCGGTCTTAAGTTGAAGCCTCTTCTCCTCAATGTCTGATGCAGTTTGCTCTCTTGCATAGCCTTCCATAATGCCTTCTTGTCTTCGTTCTTCTTCTCCTTCATCTCTAGCTTTTCTTGCTTCCTCTTCTCATTGCACACATTTCATCCTTTCATCAACTCATCAATATTTTTTTTCATCGCCTCCACCTCTCCTGCTCTCTTGAGCTTCTCATTTTCTCTCTTCCTCCCGTCAGGCCGACCCATGCTAGTTGTTGGAATGGTACTTCTAGGCACACCTCGGTCAGGAAAAGCCGAGGACCATGGCACTAGTAGAAAAAGGACCTTATGTGAGACACATTAGTCCCGATTCGATTTTAGCCCGGTACTAATGGTATCATTAGTACCGGTTCGAACGGCTATGCATTAGTGCCGGTTTGTGTTGAACCTTTAATACCGGTTCGTGCCACGAACCGGTACTAAAGGGGTGGTGGCAGGCTGGCGTCAGGCCGGGGCCCACGAGCCCCTTTAGTCCCGGTTTGTGGCACAAACCGGTACTAAAGGGCCAACCTTTAGTGCCGGTTCGTGCCACGAACCGGCACTAAAGGGGTCTAACCTATAGTCCCGGTTGGAGACACAAACCGGAACAATAGGGCAATTTTCAAACTTGAAAAAATCATAACTAAATCATCCTAATTCAGAAAAATACATATAATATATCAAAATTTGTAGAACAAAGAGATTGATCCGCTGAAACAACAAGTTTTCCGTTTCGACAATTTTTTAAAATCTCAAAATTCCAAAGGAAAAATAGAGTTTTGGGGCGTTTTAGACGTTTTTTAGACGTTTTTAGCGTTTAGTGCTAGGGTTTAGATTTCAGAGTTTAGGGTTAGGTTTTATGGTTTAAACCCTTAGTTTTTACCATTTAGCATAGAGTTTCCGACGTTTTAAGTCCCGGGTTTAGGGTTTAGGATAATTTTTGAAATGACAAAATTGTAAAAGGAAAAAAAGATATGCTCTAATTTATGTTTTTTTGAATTTTGGTTAAATCTTGTCAAACCGGTCAAACAACTGATTCAAGAAATATATAGTGTTACTAAATAATTAAGCAATAATATTAGTGTTACTAAATAAGTATCTCAGTTTTTTTGAATTTTGGTCAAATCTGGTCAAACTATGGTCAAACTACTTATTCAAGAAATATTAGTGTTACTACATAATTATTGTTTTTTAGAATAATAGTTTCAAACTCAAACAGTGAAACGTGTGAATTCATGCTCAAGCTAAACTCCTAAGGGTTAATAGGATTCACATCTTACTATTGTCAGGAAAACAACAAGTGCAGACTTGGGAATAAGGAAAACAACAAGTGCAGACTTGGGATGGGTGACCGGACGGGAAGTTAGACGATTTAGAATGAGTGATCCACACACGAGCAGTTAAGATGGGCGATTAGAGACTAAATCATCAAATAATTCAGAAAATCGAAAATCGAAAAAAAAAATCAATTTTTTCCCAAAATTTTCAAAAAATAATTTAAAAAAATACCTTTAGTACCGGTTGGTGACACCAACCGGTACTAAAGGCCCCCCATACCACGGCGCGAGCTCACGCCACGTGATGGGCCTTTAGTGGTGGTTCGTGTCGAACCGGTACTAAAGGGGGGAGGCCTTTAGTCTCCACTCTTTAGTGCCGGTTTGCAGAACCGGCACTAAAGGCCCTTATGAACCAGTATTAAAGCTCCGTTTTCTACTAGTGTGGCGGCCTTAATGACACTCATGACCCGCTTATGTGCGGGCGAAGACAGCTGGTTGGCTCATAGAAGCAACAACTCAGGCGACCCCGGCACCTCTGAAGTGCGGGACGGCAATGGTAAGCCTCACCACAATAAAAACAAACGTCGGAACAACAACACCAATGACGCAGACGATATGACAGTTAATGCAGGATTCAGCGGTCCCAAATCTGGTCAATAGAAAAACCCTTCAAAGGCAACAAAGAAGGGCCATCCAACTTAGATAAAATCCTTGAGAGGCCCTGTTAGATTCATGGCACACCGGATAAGCCCGCAAATGATACTACCATAAACTGTTGGGTTTTCAAACAGGCCGGTAAGCAAAATACCGGACACAAGGGAAAAGGGCCTCCAAGCGAAGACGATGACGAGCCCCGTCAGCCGAATACCGAGGGTCAGAAGCAGTTTTCCCCCGAAGTGAAGACAGTAAACATGATATATGTCACTCATATCCCCAAAAGGGAGCGCAAACGCGCATTATGGGACGTCTATGCCATAGAGCCAGTCACTCCCAAGTTTAACCCATGGTCAGCCTGTCTGATCATCTTTGTTCATAGGGACCACCCAACTAGTATCCATCACGGGGGTTCGGCCGCCCTGGTTGTTGACCCAATCATCGACGGATACCACCTCACTAGAGTCCTCATGGACGGAGGAAGCAGTCTCAACTTGCTCTATCAAGATACTGTTCGTAAGATGGGGATCAGCCCATCACGAATCAAGCCTAGTAACACTACCTTTAAAGGTGTGATACCAGGAGTGGAGGCCCGTTGTACGGGCTCAATCAAAATGGAGGTAGTATTCGGCTCCCCAAATAACTTTCGTAGCGAAGAATTAATCTTCGATATCGTCCCTTTCCGCAGTGGTTACCACGCGCTGCTCGGACGAACTGCCTTCGCCCGCTTCAACGCAGTCCCGCATTATGCTTACTTGAAGCTCAAAATGCCTGGACCTCGTGGCGTTATTAGAGCCAATGGTAATATGGAGCACTCACTCTGTACCGAAGAACACACCGCGACCCTTGCAGCCGAAGTGTATAGCAGCCTTATAAAGCCGAACAATTCGCAGACCAATAAAGCCAATGACGTATCCAAACGAGTCCGGTCCGCGCATAAATTACCGGATCTGGACACTAATTAGCAGTTCCACCTCCGCCGATCGCCCCACCAAGTTGTGGCTCATGCAGCGTGCGTACATAATTACGCACTAAAAATACCCTGAGCGACATCGGAGGCACGCTGCAGGATAGGTTCATTACACGGCTTGACCACAAACGGGTCACATACACCCCTTTTTCTTTCAACGCAGGTTCATCGAGAGCCCTAGTTACAAGATGGTTGTCGCAGGAGATCATTTTAAGGCTAGCATGCCCAAACCATCAAAAGTTCCTCTCAAAGGACCTACTACTAAGGTGGAAAGGCGCAGACGTGCGGTAGGGCATCACTGGAGTTTTTCCGAACTATGGTTTTTTAGGCCCCATGTTAGACTTTCCCTTATGTATTTTTTTTTTCTTGGGCATGTAATATGGCCTTCTCATTGAACGACATGGTCTGTCATCGAAATATCTATAAAGATGCAAAGGGCACAGATGATTACCACCTTTTTTGGTCGGAGGTCAAATTTTTTCCTCGTCTTCTACATTGTTCCTTATGTTTGACTCACACATGTGGTTCGACACTGTCTTCACACTAGGAGATGTACTCGGCCTTGCTAAATTATTAAGTCCGAAAACCCATAGGGAATTCTTCGGCATCTTGGATATTGCACTATATGCATCTGCTCCGAATCATGTCTTTGGTCTGTAGTTGGGTTGCCCGGCTCTTGTGTTTGCCACCTTACGTTCCGCAAGTTCAACTAAGGTAGTAAAGGGAGAACTACTATGATTGTATTTCCAGTTCACCCGATCAAGTATCTCCGTAGAGAAAGCCGAAAACTGACTATCATGATAAGCGAGAGCGGGTCAGCGATCCAGAGACTTAGTGTCACACTACGAATCGCTCGCGATTTATACCGTGTCATACAAGGGGCTGGGTTTTTGACCAGCCGAGTTGCAAAGGCGCCGTACTCCGGCTCGCTGATCTTGCAACAAGGGGCTAGTACTTAGCGCCACCAATGGACTCTTATTGCTAAGTGAAAGTACTAAAACTGCATAGTATGATTGCCTAAATCACTTCGCAAGACACCTCCTACATTGGACCAAGACATTGGATTAAGTGCGGTCATGCGATCACGAACACCCCTGTAATATTTACATGGGGGCCGAAGCCGACGACTGGTAAACTTTCAGATATGTAAACAACAAAATATGAGGATAAACAAAATCATAAATGTCATACATAATGAGTTTACCACATGACTCTTAGAAATCAGACTCGACTACTCAAAGATGACATCCTTCGAACACTGCCGCTCCACAAGGCGGCCCCCCTCGAGGACCTCATCAAAGTACTTCTCCGGCCGCCGGTGCTCTATCCCTTCAAGCGGCCTGCAGTAGCAATGTCGGCAGCCTTCATCTTTGCCCACTGCACCTTGACACGGGCAAAGGCCATCCGGGCACCTTCAATGCATGATGACCACTTGAGATCATCGATCTGAGGAAGCGCCTTCACTAGCTGTTGCACGAGTCCGAAGTGACTATTAGGGATGGGATCGGCCGGCCACAAACGGATTATAACATCCTTCATGACTAGTCCAGCCACCCTGTGTAGCTCTGACAGCTGCTTCAGCTGGTCGCTCAGGGCCACGGGGAGTTCGGGCGCAAGGTACTGCAACCAGAATAACTTCTCCATCGAGCTCCCCTCTTCGGCTCGGAAGAATGTGGTGGCATCCGCAATGCTCCTCAGTAGATCAGCAAAGGCACCTGGAGAACTCCAAACTATGGTCAGTAAAACATACCTCTTACTACTATATCTACTCTGCATGATAAAGGCCTTACCAACCACAATCTGCTTCGCCTCTCGTATTTCCTGGCGAGCACCCTGGGCATCAACCCGGGCCTCCTTCAGACTCTCAAGAACCTTGGCATGTTCGGAGGCTTGCTCCGAACTCCTCTTCTCCAAGGACTCACCCCTTGCGATGGCGTCCTTGAGCTCCTGCTCTATTTCCTCCACCCGCGCCTCATGTTTTTGGCGGGTGGTTTTCTCTTCCTCTAGAGCCTTGGTCGGCTTATCCGCGGCCACCTTGCTCGCCTTTGTCTCCTTCTTGGCTTTGGCAAGGGCGCTCTTGAGAGACTCGACCTCGGCTGTGCCAACTGCGAGTATATTCGTAACATTCTTAGTCCGTTTCAAATCAACCACACATGAACGTAATTTCAAGATATACTGGCACACTGCTCACCTTGGGTTTCTTCAAACCGTTTGTTGGTACGGCTGAGTTCCTCATCGGACAGCCGGAGCTTCCGATTGAGCTCGGCAATTTCTACGGCCTGGGCAGCAGCCGCCAGCTTCGAAGCCTGTCAGATATAAAACAGTGCATGACATACTAGGTGATGATCCTCTGTTCGGATTGTCCTAATCCGGACAGAGTCTCAGGGGCTACTATCTATACATGGGCTTTGCCTCACACGTACATAGAATATACTTATGAAAAATATTATGCCGCTTACCTCGAAGCCTGTTAGCAGGCTGTGGAAGGCTTTAGTCAGCCTGCTCTTGGCGAACTAAACCTTTTCCATAGCCGCACCCATAAGGGTGCGGTGTTCCTCTACAACGGAGGCACGTTCTAGTTCCTCCCACATACTGTCAGTGGCCTCCGGATTGACAGAGGCCACCGACGGAGCTCTTGCTCCTCTGCCCTCCTTTGAAGGGGGATGTTGATCCGAACCAGGTACCGTATTGGTCTCTGGGATAGTGTTCAGCGAGGGCCCAAACTGCTAAAGTCCCACGCCCTCGATGGTTGTGGGGATCGCCGTGCCCCGCTCTACAATGCCCGAGGTGTTGCCCTCAGGCACCTTCTGGACTGTCTCATCCGCCCCTCCCCAGCCAGGAGATTGCCTTTGGGATGATACCTCAGTGTCCTCCATGGCGTGGGAAGAAAGGGTGCACGATGGGCCGTCACTCTCCGCCTCCTCAGGGGCTATGGAGTTCCCCGTCGAGGAAGAGGGGATTGGGATCTCGCGCGGAGGGCTGAAAAATATAAAGGAGGTTGAGCATGATAAAATCAAATTAAAAAGACAATTGAGCAAGTGAGTTTCTAATATTTACGTCTTGGCTAGGGCTTCTCAATTTGCACCCATCCGGGACTGTGTTTGGACTCTGTGTCCAAACTGTCCGAGAGGACCACTCGCCCTTCCTTCGGGGTTGCCCCCTCCGGGTTCTCCAGAGCCGTCCTTTCCCCCCTCCTCGTCTTGAGGGGGAGTCGCGCTCTACCTCCACATCCTCCTCCTCCTCCTCCTCTTCATCCTCGTCCTCCTCGTGAGAGGAGACGGGCTCGGCCTCTCCGGACACTGTCGCCGAAGGGCCCTTGCGGTGGGGACTGTTCTTGGACCCCTTGCTCTTCTTCTTAGCCTTCTTCTCCGGTGGCTGATAAGGCGCCAGAACCAGCACCTTCTCCAGTTGAGGGGTGACTGGGTTTTCGGGCAGTGGAGCCGAACACTTGATCCGCTCTGACTTTTTGGTCCAACCCTGCAACAAAGAATGGGTTGATGAGTTCGACATAGACCGAATACATGTGTATATGCATGTAATTAGATATGTCTTCGGAGATATCAAATACCTACTAGAGAGGCCGGATACACGATGTTGATGCCGATGTCTTCGGTCTCCATCGGCCAGCTGCTCTTCTGCGCCTTAAAAAGCACCTTCGACATCCCCTCGTGGGTGGCGCTGAAGAAGTATTGTAGCGTCCGCGGATCCTCCGGTTTGAATTCCCACATGGGGGAAGCCTGGAGCTGGCAGGGGAGAATGCGGCGGAAAAGCATGATCTGAATCACGTTGGTTAGATCAACGTTATTTCCCAGCATGTTGGTGATCCGCGTCTGCAATGCCAGCACCTCTGTCTGGGACCCTCAGTCGATGCCCTTCTCATTCCAGGAGGTGAGCCTCATGGGGGGTCCGGATCTGAACTCCGAAATGGCGCCCAATTAGGGTGGCGTGGCTCGGTGATGTAAAACCACTCTTGTTGCCAGATCTTCACGGTCTCCACGAAGACCCCCTTTGTCCAAGTGGTGTTTGGCAGCTTGCTAATCATAGCCCCTCCGCAGTCCGCGTGTTGCCCGTCAACCAACTTCGGCTTCACGTTGAATACCTTGGGCCATAAGCCGAATTGTGGGCGGACGCGGAGGAGAGCCTCACATACGACTATAAACGCCAATATGTGGAGGAATGAGTTTGGGGCTAGATCATGGAAATCTAGCCCGTAGTAGTACATAAGTTCACAGATGAACGGGTGGAGTGGGAAACCTAGCCCTCTAAGGAAATGGGGGAGGAAGACGACCCGTTCGCCAGGCTCCGGAGTGGGAAGGACCTGACCTTCAGAGGGAAGCCGGTGCTTGATATCGGCGGCAAGGTACACTGCACTCCGAAGATCTGCTATGTTCTCCTCCATCACGGAGGAGGACTCCCACTTGCCCTTGGAGCCAACTCCGGCCATGGTCGAAGTAGGTGGTGGTGGTGGTGAGAAATATGGAGATTTTGCGAGCGCAGAGAGCTTGGGAGATTGGAAGGCTGAGGAGATGTGAAGGCGTGGGGAGAAAGGTGAGGGTCCTTTGCCCTCTTATATACAGTAAAAATACCAACCGCCCCCACTAGTGCCTTCAATCTCGCCTATTTCCGATGAAAGCGTGCGTCGTAAACGGTTGGATTACCCAAATATCATTGATATGCAATCCCGCATTAAATGGGCACGATCTCTGTTTTGATGGGACGTGCCAATGAGGCGTGGCCTTGAAACACGGAATGCGGGGTATGAAAACGGTTCGAAATGCCGAAGGACAAGTCTGACGCTTCACCAAAAAACTTGTCAGTAAAAGACATTGTTCTCATTTTTTGTATATCCTGCCTTCGCGGCTATGGGTTGTGATTATTGAGAAAAGCCGGATACAATTCTTTTACAGAGGAAAGCCGATGTATATTCTTCAAGGAACCCGCTTTGCAATGCCGAAGACATTCTGAGCACCGAATATATCATCATTGAAGACTGGTTCAGGGGCTACCGTGGGAGTCCTGGATTAGGGGGTCCTCGGGCATCCGGTTTCCTGGTGTGGGCCGACTGATGGGCTATCAAGATACAAGACCGAAGATCATCTCTCGTGTCCGGTGGGGACTCTCACATGCGTGGATGGCAAGTATAGGTGTCCGGATATATTGTTCCTTTCTGTAAAACCGACTTTGTACCAACCCTAAGCCTCTCCGGTGTCTATATAAACCGGAGGGTTAGATCGGAGGCAAGATCATAACATTGCTAGGCTAGTTATCTAGGGTTAGCCGAATCGATCTCGGGATAGATCAACTCTTGTAACCCCTATACCCTCGAATATAATCAAGCAGGAGTAGGGTTTTACCTCCATTAAGAGGGCCCGAACCTGGGTAAACACGGTGTCCCTTCTCCATTGTTACTATTGATCCTCAGACACACAACTTGCCCCCCCCCCTCCCCGAGATCTGCTGGTTTTGACACCGACAGCATCCTCGGAGGTGGCCTTCTCTATCTCCGGCGAAGGATGTGCGTCACAACCCTCGCGGCCGGCCAGAACCGGCGCTCGGGCCGTGGTCTCCCACTCAGGCTCAATCTCTCTCTCAACTGGGGAGGCGGAAAAGCATGTGCAAAGTTGGACGCCGACAGAGAAGCCGCTGAGCGCCCAGTCCAAGGGAGGAGGCGGGGTGGCGGATCGAGGGAGACAGGGTGAGCGCGAGGGTGGCGGTACGATGGAGACGGGGCGAGCGCGACGCTGGCGGCGCGAGAGAGAAGGGGAGGGTCGCGACGGGGATAGTGGCTAGGGTTTCACCCAATCGGGCTCTCTCTTCCCCTTATGAGCAGCCCAGCCATCCACAGGACGCCACACAAGCGCCCTCACGTGAAATCTCGGAACTGCCCTTGGCGGCCACCAAAAATTACGGCGCGGTAGCATGATCCCTTCGCTTGTGTACAGCCGCACCGGCAACACCCACACTCAAGGCCAATGACAATAGCGGCCTACGGACAAAAGACCCCACCTGTCATCCAGATATGCATAAATTCTGAAATAAGACATGAGAAGTACTATTCATTGTAGCAGTGTTTGCTACGATCCGACGGCTAGGATCGCTTCATCTGATGATCAGACGGACCGGATTCTTTTGGAAGCCCAATCCGACGGTCTAGGAAGCACAAGCCCTAAGAAGGCTTCATTTCTTCTCAAACTTTAACAATGGGATACGTAGTTTCACGAAAGTGGAAAACAAGATAGATGGAGCGCGCACACAAACGTGACTGATTGCCAAAGCAGAGTCCCAAGTGCACCATTACATAGCAATAATGCCCCACGTGTGGCTTCATCACAGTGAACTCGAAAAAGGGTCCATGGGCTGCTAGAAGTGAAGTGCCTATGCCCATGAACCGAACGAAATTTCACTGCACAGCAACTGCAAGTGCAAGCACGGAAAGGTCCCCAAACCAGTCAATCAAAGACGCCTATGTGTCCATGGCCCTAGTCTAGTCTAGCCAGTCCGGGCCAAGCGCGAACCGCCGTGTGCGCGGCGCCGCATTTGTGGCGCCGCCGGTCGATCTGATCCCCCACCGTCACCCGCCGCACGGCGCCCCAAACAATCGGGCGATCCCGTCCGTGCCCTCGGAGGACGCATTCACGCAGCCGTGCTCGTTAATTTGGAGCGAGCCCTTTTCCGCCCGGCCCCGGCCCCGCACGACCGGTGCGCCACCAACCCCAATCATGCGCGCGCGTCGGCGTCGGCGTCGCGTCGTCGTCTTGCCCGCTCCGATCGACCAATGGGTCGATGGATCCTACCAGCAGCTCCAGCCTCCAGCTAGCGTGACGCCGGCATCCCAAGCTACCTTTTGTCGGTCGGTCTTTCTCTAAGCGCGCCTCTCCCCCATCTTTCACCCCCCGATCCGATCCGTGTGATTCCACGGCGTGGCTGCCGGGATTTCCCCACATGATCGTGAGTTGTGCGACAGATCGACGAGGCCCGGGCGACGGTGGAACTTTGAAAAGAGAACGGACGACCGGTTTATTATTAATGTACATACACTGCGTGACATGGAGGAGGATTAATTAAGCTATTTGTACAGGTTGAAGGCCTCAATCAATCGATCAATCGGCTGGTTGATTCAATGGACGACGGATCTGCCGATGGTGGCACTAGGCTAAACTTTGTGCCGAAATATGAGATGAGACCTCGTTGTTCACAATGCGGGCTGTTGAAGCATGTGTTGCACTAATATATATTTTCGGTTGCGTACGCATATATTTGCTGTTGAGAAATCACTTTAGTTGGCCCGATCGACGTTGGTAATACACTCTGGAAGACTGAGACCTCGTACCCATAATTAATGACAGTGGTTAAGTTGGCCAAACCCAAGCGCTAAATGCAAAGTTAACCGACTCCTGGCTAGCTAGCCTGCGTGCGGATCTGAGCCACGGAAAGGCCATGCATGCATGGCTGCGGTTACGTGCAGGCAGGCGCAACCACTAATTCATAGAGTGGCACAGTGCAGTGAACCACCAACGAACGATCGATCGATCTGGTAGCTAGCTAGCAACTGTCCATCAACGTCACGCACTGCACTGCACTGGACTGGAGTGCACCCAACAGCCAGCCAGCCCGGCTGCCTTAAACTAAACTGGCCACCCCATGACGCCTACCCCGTAAAGAACCTCCTAAAATCTGCTGCATTCTTCTTCTTCTTCTTCTTCTTTGCGACTGAAAAATTTGTTGCATTCGAATATCTACGTGGCTGTACCGAGTACTAGCACAAAGAAAAAAGATATTCGAACCATTTGTGCTGGAATCCATCCATAGAGCTGCGCCAGGGTGATTTGGGTTTCACTTTTCAGATTTACCATCTCGCTCTTTTCACCTTGGCTCGACAGGCAGGCAGTGTGCCTCCAGCTGTAGAGATATTGTTGTTTATGCTTTGATGGTACATTTTTGTCTCTTTGTACTGTTCGAGCGTTTGCACAGGAGCATGGCTTTGTCGGGACGGACGGACGGGCAGGATTAGGTTAGGCATCCGATGAGGCAGGAATGGGCTAATTGGGCATCCGATGAGCAGGGTTTGGTCAAGATTTAGTGTGAAGCAGGGTACCTGTACCTCGTCTGCTGACACGTAAATCACCACCCCTATATCCTATGGTTCGAGAACGAAGAGTAGCTGCTTTTATAATAACTGCTAATTAAGCTCACTTGTTAGTAGGCTGTACCTTTAATTTTTGATGACATAATTATGTACAGTAAGAGCATCTGCACCACAGCTCCTCAAGCCCGTCTCGAACGTCCGTGTGGACGGCCTGGTCAGTAACTGGTCATAAAAATAGATACAGACGGACGCCTCAAACGTCCGGGTTGACCGGCACCTCTCATATCCAACCCAAAAGTGCGATGGATATGGGGAGGCTCGGGCAGGACCGAGCGTGTCCACCACGTCGGACTGACGGCCGGGTCCCACACGAAAACACTCTGAAACCCGATAGTCTGAAGCTCGTCTCCTCCTTGAGCAGATCCGGGCAAGGCACGAAGCCTAGATCGTTGGGGGGCTACCTTCGGACGGGGTGGATCCTGAGGAGGACTTGTAGGAGGTGGAGGTGGAGCTGGAGGAGGACGGGGACGTCGCAGAGCATGAGGAGGGTGTGGGGGACGCCAGGGACACGGATATGCAAGCGGAGCAACAAGTGATTCTTGATTCCCTCCGGTCAGAATCGGCGGCGAAGGCCAAGCGTCATCGTATGCAGAAGGCGAAGGAGGAGCAGCAGGTGATTCTTGATTCCCTCCGGTCAAAATCGACGGCAAACGCCAAGCGTCGTCGTCTGCAGAAGGCGGAGGCGGGGCAACAGGTGATTCTTAATTCCCTCCGGTCAGAATCGGCGGCGAAGGCCAAGCATTGTCGTGTGCAGGAGGCGGAGACGGAGCGACAAGTGATTCTTGATTCCCTCCGGTCAGAATCGGCGGCGAAGGCCAAGCATCGTCGTGTGCAGGAGGCGGAGGCGGAGTGGCAGGTGATTCTTGATTCCCTCAGGTCGGAATCGGCGGCGAAGGCCAAGCGTCGTCGTTTGCAGGAGGCGGAGGCGGAGCGACAGGTGATTCTTAATTCCCTCCGGTCAGAATCGGCGGCGAAGGCCAAGCGTCATCATGTGCAGAAGGCGGAGGTGGAGCAGCAGGTGATTCTTGACTCCCTCCGGTCAAAATCGGTGGCAAAGGCCAAGCACCGTCGTCTACAGAAGGCGGAGGCGGGGCAGCAGGTGATTCTTGGTTCCCTCAGGAGAGAATCAGCGGCGAAGGCCAAGCGTCATCATGTGCAGGAGGTGGAGGCGGCGCAGCAGGTGATTCTTGATTCCCTTTGATCAGAATCGGCGGCGAAGACCAAGCGTCGTCGTCTGTAGGAGGCGGAGGCGGAGCAGCAGGTGATTCTTGATTTCCTCTAGTCAAAATCGGCGGCAAAGGCCAAGCGTCGTCGTCTGCTGAAGGCGGAGGCGGGGCAGTAGGTGATTCTTGATTCCCTCCGGTCAGAATCCGGGGCGAAGGCCAAGCGTCGTCGTGTGCAGGAGGTAGAGGCGGGGCAGCAGGTGATTCTTGATTCCCTCTGGTCAGAATCAGCGGCGAAGGGCAAGCGTCGTCGTCTGCAGGAGGCGAAGGCGGAGCAGCAGGTGATTCTTGATTCCCGGTTGGGGTCTAAAACCGGGACGGAAGAGACCAACGAGGACTACAAGGTATCACACCTGCCGCACCCCCTTTAGTCCCAGTTCGTGTCTGCAATCGGGACTAAAGGTCCCATTCGAACCGGGACTGATGTCCGCCGAGCCCCATTTAGCATCCTAACCGCTCGAACCGTGACTAACGCTCACATTAGTCACGATTTGTAACGCGACTGAGACTATTGCTCCGATCCAGTTAGAACGAAAGCCCTGTTTTCTACTAGTGTAGCATGATTTTTCGATTCGGGTTTAGAATGCACAGAGTGTGAGTCAACACAATAAATATCGTCTAGTTCCCATCAACATAATTGATGACAATATGAGGACCTAGCCCACCACTGGCGGATCCAGGATTTGAAGTTACCAGGGGCGAACTTCTAAAGGAAATAAAAAAACCAAAGACACAATACAATCAAATAAAATAATCAAGAAAAATAGTTGGCCAAGAGTGTGCATGTAGGCAAGACGATCAACACAATAAATTTATCGAAGTAGTTACATTCTCAAAAACTAGGCAAAAAAATGTAACACAGAAAATCACATAAAGTCTAACTTGAACTCTCGCTGGCTAAATCTTCCATGTTTTATCCCAAATATTTAACCTTCTAGTCCGTTAGGTACCTGAAACATGTAAAAACAATCAGATTATTCTAAATCAGACCATTGTATGCCATTTGTTCAAACAAAAGATAAGACAAATGTTTACCATTACGTTGTGGTTATACATGCATGATTTGAAAGATGGCCTCTACGATCCCTTAGGCGATGAAAAGGTTTGATAATCTTCTTGTCTTCAATCCCAGCAAATATATCTCGCTCAACATAGCAAACCATCATATCATTCAACCATTCATCACCTATCTTGTTTCTCAAATCTGTCTTTATTATATTCATGGCTGAGAAAACCCTTTCAACTGATGTTGTCACTACTGGCAATATCAATGCGAGTTTGAAGAGTCGATAAACCAATAGGAAATGCAAAGGCTCCTTAGTTTGAATTAATTTGACAGACAAACTTGATAGACTATCAAAACCACAAAAATAGGTGACCTTTTCATCACATCAATGTATATGCCAAGCTAACCACTCAAAATTTGTTGTTCCTCTGGATCAAAGTATGGTGAGTAAATGGTTGCAAGCTCAATTATCTGGTCATGGTCAAAGCTACTGAATGAGTCTCTAGGATCTAGACATGAAATGAAAATCAATAATCGGGTTGTTGTTTCACTAAATCGATTGTTCATCTCCACTATGTTTCTATCAATCACCTCATTCAATATTTCTACCTTGTAGTGATGGAAGCAACTAACTGACTTACGTGAACTCCTTGGATAACCCCTTGCTGAAATATTATCATTCATATTTGGCACCGATATATCTCTCTGAACACAAAATGCAGTTACATCCTCCAAAAGGGCTCCCACCCTTCATCCCTCAAATGCTGCTACAATGTTTTCACAGAGACAAGCATGTTCATGGGACTAACTATATTTTGGTCCTTTTTTTTGCAATGCTTGTGATAAATCATTAGTCAGTGCAAGAACTTTAATCATCAAGTGCAATATGAGTACGAATTCAAAGACTTCCATTTGTTTCATCAAAACTGATGCTTTGCCTTTGTCTCCGTCGTTTTCTCCATCTAAACAAATAGCATGTAGCACTTGGATCACCGAGTCCCACATTTGATAGATACGAACTAGAGTTCTCTGGTGTGATACCCAACGCATATCACCAGGTAGTGCTATAGTTTTCTCTTGATGTTTGTCCCTTCCTTTCATAATCTCCCCATTCTCCAATTGGAGTACAATCTTGTCATGATGTTTCTGTAGCAATGCATCTTTTCTTCTACAAGATGCACTTATCGTGGTCACAATGATATTTGTATAGCCAAAGAAATCACTAACAGCAAGAACTCCTTTCACAACAGCCACAACCACTTGTTGAAGCTGATGCACAAAACGATGCACATAAAATGCATGATGATTATCATCTAGCACTAGTTTCTTTAAGCCATTATGTTGCCCACGCATATTTGAGGCTCCATCATATCCTTGCCCTCTTAGCCTAGACATGCTCAAATTATGGGTAGCAAACACTTTATCCAAATATCATTTGAGAGAAGCAAATGTGGTGTCAACAACATGCTCAACACAAAAGCAGCCTTTCTAAAGTCTCCCCTTGCTTATTCAAGAACCTCAAAATCACTGCCATTTTCTCCTTGATTGATGCATCACGGGATTCATCAACAAGAAGTGAGAGTTGACAATCCCGCTCATTCATCATGACTTCAATAGTTTTTTTCAGCACAAGCTTTCACCAATTGCTTCTGAATATCATGACAAGTTATCTGATGATTTCCAGGAGCATTATCAAAGAGAACATTAGTTGCATCCTTACATCTCTGAGCATACCACTCTAACATCTCAAGAAAATTACCTTTGTTTCTCGAATTCTTAAACTCATCATGACCACAAAAACCCAGACCTTGCCTAAGCAGAAACCTTACAACACCATGCTACTTCTTGAGCTTGCGTTGATTTTTCCCTTGAAGAGGAAAGGTTGATGCAAGGTATCAATCCAGTAGGAGGTACAAGCAAGTCCCCAATTGATGCACCTGCACAAACTAACAAACACTTGCACACAACGTGAAAAAGGGGTTGTCAATCCCTTCACAGTCACTTGCAAGAGTGAGATCTAATAGAGATAGACATAAAAGATAAGTAAAAGGCAAAATAAAGTAAATATGAATAAATTGCAGCAAGGTATTTTTAGGTTTTTCGTTTTGTAGATCTGAAAATATATGATGGAAAATAGACCCCGGGGCCATAGGTTTCACTAGAGGCTTCTCTCTTGAAGAAAGCATACAGTGGGTAAACAAATTACTGTCGAGCAATTGATATAAAAGTGCAAAGTTATGAGATAACTTGTGATACATGGTCGAGCAAGATGGGGTTTGCCCCTCCGGTCAGGAGAGATATACTCTGGGCCCCTCGTGTGATCTGACCAAGATAAGCATGGCCATGCGATAAGGATTATGAGATAATCCAGTTTGTGGTCGGTATCACTAGAACGAGAAAGAGGCGGGGCTAGCACAAGGATTATAGTCTTGCCTTGAGCCCGACAACATATATCATGAGGCAAAGGGAACATAAGTGTGACAAGTTATACATGTTCACCTAACCAGCTTCATAGTCTACTTGGTGGTCGGCACGCCTTGCTAGAGGCCGCTACCAACCATGCAGGACGGAGGTGACCCGAACTGTGACCAAGACGACTTGAACCTAAGAGGTCGCGCTCTTAAGGGAAGGAACCTACGAGGTCGGTTCAGAGGACACTGGTCGAATGTGATCCGAGCTGGACTTGGAACGCGACCGAGTAGACTTTGGGCTTTAGGATCC
The DNA here is from genome assembly GCF_018294505.1 of Triticum aestivum. Lineage (NCBI taxonomy): Eukaryota > Viridiplantae > Streptophyta > Magnoliopsida > Poales > Poaceae > Triticum > Triticum aestivum. The sequence continues at coordinate 44,126,685 of NC_057813.1, forward strand.
GTGCAAGGCCCAAGTATTGAGCCCGCGAAGGATGCCTATAAATAGTGGAGGTGCGACACACTTATTTAGTGGATCGCTTCGGCGGCAGCGTTAGGGCTTTGCATGTGTTTCAACGAGCCACCTCCACTCGCCGCCGGTTGTGTGATCGGACCTAGTAGTCCGCGGCACAATGTTCCTCCTGCACGCGCGGATATCGTTAGAGGCGGTGCACTTGCGCCGCTCCGGCGAACCTTTTCGCGGGATCCGATCGGCTACCTGGGAGACCGGGAAGGAGGAGACGACTCCGGGAACGCGAGGTGACTTTGGGAACGCGCTTCCTCAACTCTACTTCCATTGCACGACACCGCACGTCTAGTGGTAACGATCTATGATACATCTCCCGTAACATGTTCTTGGTTGTTCTGCGCATAGGAAATTTTAATTTGCAGTCAACGCACCCTACCGTAGAACTCAGTAGTGGTATCAGAGCCTCTGCTATAGGATTTGGATTCAGATCATAAGCATATTAGATATGTGGAGGCGGCAGATGAGATCTGTTGTCGTTGATGAGATTGATTGTGTGCATGGTTGATGAGATCAACTGCACATGGGCATCGATGAGGTTGTGTTTTCTGATGATCGGAGTCGATGAGGTCGTGACACAACCTACCCCTACTGGTTGGTATCCGCCATCGGGTTAACAGTGAAACATATGTCCAAATTAGACTCACGATGATCGATAAGATTGGTCAGATCAGAAAATTCGGCATGATCGGAGTTCAGATGTGATCTGTGATTTTCGAAAACGTGTGCGTAGCGCCTTGTATTTCGTACATGATCACTCAAACTGGTAGAATGCGATTCTATGCGTAACTTTGTTTTGCAGGTTTGATGTGAATAGTATGGCTCATTTGTATGTGATGCATGTGTGTAAATTATACATGGCCTGCGTGTCATGTTTGTCCGGCGGTAGGAACCAAAGTGCTATCATTATAATGTATAACGATATGCGTGTCAACTTGTGACTCTATGTAAAATTCATTACTAGTTGTAGTAGTTGGATAATAGAGATCATGTTGGTGGCTTGATGTCCCGGCGTGACAAACAAGATGGAGTTCCTAGATGGTCATCAGAGTCGGAGTCGACCTGGAAGAATATCCATGAAGGAGCCATACTATTTCACAATATGTGTTTATTTGTGATTGTTATGCTTCTCTATTTCTATGCATGTTAGAATGGTAGAAAGATACCTCATGAATATCAAGCGAATTTCCATCCCCGATGTTGCACCTTCGCACGTCAAGTACGTCTAGTAGTGGGCTCATAAATTTGGGGTACTACTGGGTGTCCTTGAACTGAAGGGTTCGTGTAGGACACGGACATGCACTGCATCAGGTTAACTTGACAAGGCTATCGAAATGGTTTTGGGCCTTGTGGCAAAGAAGGTTGGGAGCCGGGATATAAGATACCTACCTGACCGACAGGAGTCGTATAGAGATACGATTAGCAAGGAGTTGCTTACTGGATAGGTATGTTGGCTAGCAGTGATGCTAAAGCTCACTAGTCGCATGCACTAGTCAGATCCTGAATCACTGAGAGTTTGCGAAGGGATGCTGACTTCAATGGGAGTATTTTTGTTTAGGCTTGAATTACCCTACATAAACACATTGCTTAGTGATTGCATATTTTTCTATTGTAGATCAATGGCACCACCTTATCAACCCAACTTTGCATTGAAATCAATTCTGGAAAAGGATAAACTGAATGGAACAAACTTTACCACCTGGTATAGAAATCTAAGAATTGTTCTCAAGCATGATAAAAAGGAATATGTTCTAGAGGATCCACTTCTAGAGGAACCTGCCGATAATGCTAATACCACAATCAGGAATGCCTACAAGAAACTAGTTGATGAATCAAACGAGATTAGCTGCCTCATGCTGGCTTGTATGGAGCCTGATTTGCAGTAGCATTTCGAAGTTGTTGGGGCTTTCGATAGGATTGAAAGTCTCAAGAGCATGTTTCAGATGCAGGCTAGGACCGAAAGGTTCAATGTCTAGCGATCCTTGATGGATTGTAAGTTGAAGGAAGGTGATCCACTGAGCCCGCATGTGATCAAGATGATCGGATATGTGCAAGCTTTGGATCGGTTGGGCTTCCCGCTCTTGGATGAGCAGGCTACTGATGCAGTTCTGGGTTCTCTTTCGCCCAGCTATGGGACATTCATCTCGAACTATCATATCCATGGCATGGATAAGAAGCTCACTAAATTGCATGGGATTCTCAAAGTGGCAGAGTAGGATATTAAGAAATGCGCGCATCAAGTGTTGATGGTGCAGATATCGGCTAAGTTCAAGAAGAGTTGGTCCGAGAAAAAGGCTAAGGCAAAGGGTACAGAGACGGTAACCTCCACTGCTGCGCCGAAGTCTGAACCGGACTCGAAGACCGTTTGCTATCACTGAAAGGAGACCGGTCACTGGAAGACGAACTGTAGCAAGTGGCTTGGAGAGCATGGCAAGAAGGTCAGAAATGCTTCTTCGGGCAAAGGTACACTTGTTGCATATGTATAGACATTTACCTTGCTGACAACCTAGTAGCTCTTGGGTATTTGATACCGAATCGGTTGTTCATATTTGCAACTTGATGCAGGGGATGTAAGAACTAGGCGTGTGGCATAGGGGAGATTGACATCAGGGTCGTCAACAAAGCAAGAGTTGCTGCGTTGGAGGTCGGCATGATGTAGCTCCAGCTTCCTTCTGGATTTATTTTGGAATTGAATAATTGTTATTACATTCCTGCACTTAGTCGGAACATTATTTCTGCCTCATGCTTGATGAGTCACGGTTATGAATTCAATTTAAAGGACAATGGTTGTTCATTTTATTTGAATGGTATGTTCCATGGCTATGCACCCATTGTTGATGGGCTTTTTATATTGAATCTAGATCAGGAACCGGTCTATAACGTGAATGTCAAGAGGCATAAGCCAATGAGATAAATCCAACATACTTCTGGCATTACCGGTTTGGACACATTAGTCTGAAACCCATGAAGAAGCTCCATGATGATGGGCTCCTAACTTCATCTGACTTTGAGTCGTTCGAGACATGTGAATCATGCTTGCTCGGCAAGATGACTAAGTCTCCTTTCGCAAAGAGTTGTGAGAGGGTGTCCGAGCTATTGGAACTTATACATAGTGATGTGTGTGGTCCAATGAGCACAACTGCCAGAGGTGGCTATCAGTACTTCGTGACTTTTACCGACGACTTGAGTAGATATGGATATATCTATTTGATGAGGCGCAAGACGGAAACTTTTGAAAAGTTCAAAGAGTTTCAGAATGAGGTTGAGAAACAGCTTGACAGACTATAAAACTTCTACGATGAGATCGTGGAGGTGAGTACATGAGCCAGGAGTTTGATGATCATGTGAAAAGCCGAGGTATAGTACCTCAGCTCACACCTCCGGGTACGCCACGGATAAACGGCGTGTCAGAACAGAGGAATAGGACCTTGTTGGACATGGTCCGGTTAATGATGAGCAAATCAGATTTACCCTTGTCATTCGGGGGATACGCTCTAGAAACTGCAGCTTTCACACTTAACAGGGTACCATCAAAATCCGTAGATAATACACCGCATGAGATGTGGACCGGGAAGAGTCCCAGTTTGTATGTTCTAAAGATTTGGGGTTGTGAAGCATTTGTTAAGCGACTTATGTCAGACAAGCTTACATCCAAGTCAGATAAGTGCATATTCGTGGGATATCCGAGGGAAACCTTGGGATATAGCTTCTACAAGCGGGAAGAGAACAAAGTGTTTGTTGCTCGGAACGGGGTTTTCCTTGAGAAAGAGTTTCTCAGTCGGGAGGCCAATGGGAGGACGGTCCGACTCGAAGAAATTTGAGGACCACTCGGGGGCGGCTCGGCTGGTGATGAGATCATACCGGAGTCGGCCAGGGAACCCGTAGTGGAAGCGTCACCGAAACCACAGAGGTCGGAAAGATTGCGCAGAGTGCGCAATGTATTGTTGCTAGAAAGCGCCGAGCTGGCCACATATGCGCAAGCGATGGTGAGCCCAGTTTCCGAGGCATATCTAGAGTCCATGAGATCCAAGTTAAAGTCCATGTATGAGAATCAAGTCCAGGACTTGGTTGATCCGCCGCCTGGCATAACATCCATTGGTCGCAAATGGGTCTTTAAGAAGAAAACCTATGTGGATGGAAATGTTCAGATCCACAAAGCTCGGCTTGTCATTAAGGGTTATGGACAAGTTCAAGGAATTGACTATGACGAGACTTACTCGCCGGTAGCGATGCTGAAGTCTGTGAGGATCGTACTAGCTATAGCTGCATATTTCGATTACGAGATATGGCAGATGGATGTCAAGATGACTTTCCTTCACGGAAATTTAACTAAGGACGTGTATATGATACAGCCTGAGGAGTTTGTCTATCTGACTAGTGCTAGTAATGTATGCAAGCTCAAGAGATCCATTTATGGGTTGAGGCAAGCATCTCGGATCTAGAATATTCATTTTGATGAGGTCATCAGTGGTCTCGGTTTCATCAAAAGTGAAGAGGACGATAATGTTTTTGATCTTGTATGTGGATGACATACTACTGATTGGAAATGATGTTTCGATGCTGAACTAGGTCAAGGAATCATTGAATGGCAAGTTTTCGATGAAGGACCTCGGTGAAGCAGTTTACATTTTAGGCATCAAGATCTATAGAGATAGATCGAGGAGGCTGCTCGGCTTGAGCCAGAGCATGTACATAGATAAAGTGTTGAAGCGGTTCAACATGAATGAGGCGAAGAAAGGGTTCTTGCCACTCTCACATGGTATAAGGCTAAGCGAGACTCAGAGTCCTTCGGCATCTGATGAGCGAAGCTGGATGAGTAGGATTCCGTATGCCTCGACAATCGGATCCATCATGTATGCCATGATATGTAAAAGGCCAGATGTTGCTTTTGCGATAAACCTAACAACCAGATAGCAGGCTAACCCAGGTGAGAGTCTCTGGGCAGCGATAAAGACTATTTTGAAATACCTGAAAAGGACTAAAGAGATGTTCCTAGTTTATGGAGGTGAGGAAGAGCTTGTCATAAGGGGTTACGCCGACGCTAGTTTCCAAAACGACAGAGATGATTGTCTATCACAATCAGGATTCATGTATGTCATGAACGGAGGAGCAGTGAGCTGGATGAGTTCCAAGCAAGACACGATGGACGATTCTACCACAGAAGCCGAATACATTGCGGCTTGTGAAGCTGCAAAGGAAGGTGTTTGGATCCGGATTTTTTTGGATGATCTTGGCATTTTCCCAGCCTCGGTAAAACTGTTGGACCTTTATTGTGATAATTCTGGTGCCATCGCACAAGCCAAGGAGCCAAGGAATCACCACAAGGTCAGACACATAGATCGGAAATATCACCTGATACGAAAGATCGTAAAGAATGGTGATGTAGAGTTATCCAAAATTCACATGGATGCAAATATTGTAGATCCATTGACTAAACCGCTTCCACAACCCAAGCATGAGGGGCACGTTAGAGCTATGGGCATATGATGTCTATTTGATTGACTCTAGTGCAAGTGGGAGACTGTTGGAGATTGATAATCCCCAAGTGCAGGGAATCATCGTAGCACTTCCCAAAGGTGGAAGTGATAAGTATGGAGTGTCGAACCCACAAGGAGCTAAAGGCAAGATCAATATTCTCTCAAGTCCTATCTGCCACTGATACGACTCTACGTACACCGAACGTTTGCTTCCAACTAGAAACGAGAAATAAAACTATGTTGTGGATATGAAGAGGATAACTTTGCATGATATCGGAGAGCTAAAATATAAAAGTAGGTGCTGTTATCATAGAGTTAGAATATATTACTTATGTATTATAAATACCGAGTGTGGAATAATGATGGGACGGTGTGCGGAATTGTCCTAGGCAATTGTTAACAAGACCAGTAATCACTATTGCAATTTCATATGAGGGAGAGGCATAAGCTAACATACTTTCTCTTCTTGGATCATATGCACTTATGATTGGAACTCTAGCAAGCATCCGCAACTACTAAAGATCATTAAGGTAAAACCCAACCATAGCATTAACATATCAAGTCCCCTTTATCCCATACACAAAAACTCCCTTACTCGAGTTTATGCTTCTATCACTCCAGCAACCCACTATAAGCAAATCATGAACATATTGCAACACCCTACAGTGGGAATCCCTCATGCGTGCGCGACACGGAGGGCACAATAGGACAACACCAAAATAAAACATACAACTCATACCAATCTAGATCATCAGTCAACCCAAAGATAAAGGATATCTACTCAAAACATCATAGGATGGCAACACATCATTGGATCATAATATGTGGCATAAAGAACCATGTTTAAGTAGGGATTACATCGGGGTGCGGGAGAGTGGACCGCGTAAAAGAGATGAGGATGGTGATGATCATGGTGATGTTGATGAAGACGATCACCGCGGCGATGATTCCCCTCCCGATGGCACTTCGGTGCCACCGAGAGAGAAGAGGAGAGGTTCTCCCCCTTGTGCTTCCTCCTCCATAGCCCCCCTGGATGGGGAGAGGTTCTCCCTCTGGTCCTTGGCCTCCATGGCGATGATGCCCCCTCCGGATCCTCCCCCATGGCCTCCGGTGATGATGGCCCACTCCGGCAGGGTGCCAGAGAGGGCCTAGATTGATTTCTCGTGGCTACAGAGGCTTGCGGCGGCGGAATTTCTGATCTAGGTTATTTTCTGGAGGTTTGGGTATTTATAGGAGAGGTTGGCACCGAGAACAAGTCAGGGGGGACCAAGGAGAGTCCACGAGACTGGGGGCATGCCCCAGGGGGGTGGGCTCGCCCTCCACCCTCGTGGAGCCCACGGGACTCCCCTCCAGTACTCTTTGTTCCATTATTTTATATATTTTCTAGAAAAATTCTCTGTTGATTTTCATCGCATTCAGAGAACTTTTATCTGCACAAAAACATCGTCGGTCTGGGTTAGTTCTAATCAAATCATATAAAACTATTGTAAACATGTCATGAATACTTCATAAATTATAGATATGTTGGAGACGTATCAGCATCCCCAAGCTTAATTCCTGCTCGTCCCCGAGTAGGTAAATGATAAAAGAAATAATTTATGAAGTGTGAATGCTAGCAAGTGCTTAAGTTTGATCAATGATGGTTTCTATCACTTTTTCTAGCATCATTATATATCATAACAGTAGCTCAACTCATAAAACTTCTCATGATCAAGTAACAAGTTATTCACATGTTAAATTATAGATCATAAACTTTCTTGAAAACTAACAAACCATGCTCTCAGTCATCAAACAATTACAATTCATCTTATTTTCGGGAAGGGTCTATGTAAGAGATTTGGTTCAGCAAACTCCACATACTCAAGTATCATTTAATCTTTCACAATTGCTAACACTCATGTGATATTAATGGTTTCAAAGTTTCAATTGGACACAGAGAAATATAGGGGCTTATAGTTTCACCTCCCAACCTTTTGCCTCAAGGGTAATGTAAACAATAATAATTTATGAAAACCTACATCCAAGTGGATATATATATATATATATATATATCCGGATCGCTCCAACATAAAGTGCTTGCCAAAGGAAAAAGTGTAAAAAGGAAAGGTGATGATCACCATGACTCTTGTATAAGGGTAGAAGATAAAAGTAAAAGATAGGCCCTTCGCAGAGGGAAGCAAAGGTTGTCATGCGCTTTTATGGTTGGATGCACAAAATCTTAATGCAAAAGAATGTCGATTTATATTGCCTTTATTATGCAGTCTGTCGCTTTTATTTCTTCCCTATCACAAGTTCGCATAAAGCTTATTTTCTTCGCACTAATAGATCATACATATTTGGAGAGAAAATTTTATTGCATGCACTGATGACAACTTGAAGGATCTTACGCAATCCATAGGTAGGTATGGTGGACTCTCATGGCAAAACTGGTTTAAGGGATGTTTGGAAGCAAAAGTAGTATCTCCACTTGGTGCAAAGAATTTGGCTAGCATGAGAAGGAAAGACAAGCTCAACATGTTGGATGATCCAAGACAATATAGCATTTCAGATATAGGAAAACATAACCCATTAAGTTGTCTTCCTTGTCCAACATCAACATTTTAGCATGTTATATTTTAATGAGTGCTCACAATTACCAAAGATGTCCAAGATAGTATATTTATATGTGAAATCTCTCTTCCTTCAGTATTCTTTTGTGAATTGTTCAAGTGACCAATTCTGTGTTTGCTAACTTTCAATAAGTTTACTACCTATACTTATTATGTGTGAAGTCATTACTCCCCATGTTATAAGCATATGAAACATATATATAAATTCAGATTTATGATATTCAATTCATTCAACCATTTACTCATAGGATATACGTGAAGCATGTGAGTAAATGACAAACTACTCCAAAAATATACTCCCTCCGTTCCCAAATATAAGTCTTTTTAGATATTCCAAAAAGTGGCTACATACGGAGCAAAATGAGTGAATCTACACTCTAGAATATGTCTACATACATCCGTATGTTATAGTCCATTTGAAATGTCTAAAAAGACTTATATTTAGGAACGGAGGGAGTATAAGTGAAGAACACTGAGTAGTCAAATAATTAACTAGCCATGGGAGGATTCTTTTTCATTCAAGATTTCAGATCCAATTTTTTTATTTAAACAGCAAGTAAAATTGAAAATACGCTCCAAGAAAATACATATCATGTGACAAATAAAAATATAGCTCCGAGTAAGGTATACCGATAGTTCTGAAGACGAAAGAGGGGATGCCTTCCTGGGCATCCCCAAGCTTAGGAGCTTGAGTCTTCCTTGAATATTACCTTGGGGTGCCTTGTGCATCCCCAAGCTTAGGGTATTTCCACTCCTTATTCTCCTCATATCGATATCTTACCTAAAACTTTAAAACTTCAATCACACAAAACTTAACGGAACTTCATGAGATGGGTTAGTATGATAAAGATTAAACCATTCACTTTGGTACTGCGAAAGATAAGATTCATAATTGTTCTCACACAATGCCTACTGTACCATATCATTTCTACAATTTATATTGAGAAATATAAGCCATAGAAACTAGAAAACAAGCAAACTAAGCAATGAAAACAGAATCTGTCAGAAACAGAACAGTCTGTAATGATCTGAACAGAAACCATACTTCTGCCACTCCAAAAATTATGAAATAAATTAGTGGACGTGAGGAATTTGTCTATTAATGTTCTGAAAAAAGAATCAACTCAAAAGCACTCTTCTGTAAAAAAATTACAGCTAATCTCGTGAGCGCAAAGTTTCTGTTTTTTTACAGCAAGATCACATTAACTTTCACCCAAGTCTTCCCAAAGGTCTTACTTGGAACTTTATTGAAAAAAAGCTATAAAACATGATTAATACAGTATCTTAATCATGTGAACACTCAAACACAGTAAGGGTAAATATTGGGTTGTCTCCCAGGAAGCACTTTTCTTTAATGCCTTTTAGCTAGGCATGATGATTTGAATGATGCTCACATAAAAGATAAGAATTGAAACATAAAGAGAGCATCATGAAGAATATGACTAGAAAATTTAAATCTAACCCACTTCCTATGCCTAGTGATTTTGTGAACTCACAATTTATAGGAACAAGAATCAACTAGCATAGGAAGGAAAAACAAGTATAACTTTCAAAACTTTAAGCACATAGAGAGGAAACTTGATATTATTGCAACTCCTACAAGCATGTATTCCTCCCTCATAATAATTTTCGGTAGCATCATGAATGAGTTAAACAATATAACCATCACATAAAGCATTATTTTCATGATCTACAAGCATAGAAAGTTTTCTACTCTCCACATAAGCTAAATTCTTCTCATTCGGAATAGTGGGAGCAAACTCAACAAAATAACTGTCATGTGAGGCATAATCCAATTGAAAATTAAAATCGTGATGACAAGTTTCATGGTTAACATTATTCTTTGTAGCATACATGTCATCACATAATAGATAGCAACTTTGTTCTCACAATCAATTGGAACCTCTTCTGAAATAGTGGAATCATTACTAACTAAAGTTGACACTCTTCCAAATCCACTTTCATAAATATCACACTAAGATTCAACACCCTCCAAAATAGTGGGATCACTAATTCCTAAAGTTGACACTCTTCCAAACCCACTTTAGATGATAGTATTATTCATACTCCAAAAGATATAAGTGAAGTTAATGGAGCATTCTACAATTAATATAGACTAACCAATATCCAAGCTCAAAATATATAAGTGTAGCACATGAAGCATTCTATAAAACCATACTCAAAAGATTTAAGTCAAGCACAAAGAGCATTCTATAAGGTCATACTCAAAATATATAGGTGAAGCACATGAAGCATTCTATAAATCGATGAAGGGCTATCTCATACTAGCATGGTTCTTCAAGAAAAAGAAAAACACAAAGGACACAAATCATGTGAACAAAACAAAAATCGAGGTATATCGATAATTGCTGAAGAAGAAAGATGGGATGCCAACCAGAGCATCCCCAAGCTTAGATGCTTGAGTATCTTTGCAATATTTACTTGGGGTGCCTTGGTCATCCCCAAGCTTGAACTCTTGCCGCTCTTTATTCTTCTCACATCGGTAACTTTGTGAGATCCGTTAGTATAATAAAGAAAATCACTCCTTTAGGTACTGTTGCAAACTCATTATTAATTTATATGGGTGTAATATCTACTATATTCCAACTTCTCTATGGTTCATACCCCCCGATACTACTCATAGATTCATCAAAATAAGCAAACAACACGCGAAAAACAGAATCTGTCAAAAACAGGACAGTCTGTAGTAATCTAGAAATTTAGTATACTTATGGTACTCCAAAAATTCTAAAAGAAATATTAAAATTTAAAAAAATTGTACAGAACTAATTTTCAAAAACTTTCAGACCCATTTGACTTTCCAGTAAAAAATGTAAATTCATGCGCTACAGCCAAAGTTTCTATTTTTGTACTGCACATAGTAAACAAGCAATCTAATCATCCTAAAACAAAAGCTTGGCACATTATTTTTATAATAAAATGGATATATACAAGGGGATAATTATTTTCAGAGAAACTTCCATGAATTTTTTTACAAGTGTTCAAGGTCGACCCTCACTTCTCGAATGCATAACTTTCCAATCACTTCTCTTCTTGAAAAACTTTTTAGGCATATGAGGCAAGTGCATCTTTTTGTATTTTCATTCTTTGATTTTTTTGTATATTTCACCCACAACTATTAATAAAAAAGGGAAAATAAAATCTACTTAGTGAAGAAAGCAAACAAGCACACACGAGAATATCAACCCCACGCTATTGCTCCCCGACAATGGCGCCAGAAAAGAGCTTGATAATCCCCAAGTGCAGGGAATCATCGTAGCAATTCCCAAAGGTGTAAGTGATAAGTATGGATTGTCGAACACACAAGGAGCTAAAGACAATATCAATATTTTCTCAAGTCATATCTACCACTGATACGACTCTACGTACACCGAACGTTTGCTTCCAACTAGAAACAAGAAATAAAACTACGTTGTCGGTATGAAGAGGATAACCTTGCATGATATCAGAGAGCTAAAATATAAAAGTAGGTTCTGTTATTATAGAGTTAGAATATATTACTTAAGTATTATAAATAGCGAGTGTGGAATAATGATGGGACGGTGTGCGGAATCGTCCTAGGCAATTGTTAACAAGACCGGTAATCACTATTGCAATTTCATATGAGGGAGAGGCATAAGCTAACATACTTTCTCTTCTTGGATCATATGCACTTATGATTGGAACTCTAGAAAGCATCCGCAACTACTAAAGATCATTAAGGTAAAACCCAACCATACATTAACATATCAAGTCCCCTTTATCCCATGTGCAACAACCCCCTTACTCGGTTTATGCTTCTGCCACTCAAGCAACCCACTATAAGCGAATCATGAACGTATTGCAACACCCTACAGCGGGAATCCCTCACGCTTGCGCGACACGGAGGGCACAATAGGAGAGCACCAAAATAAAACATACAACTCATACCAATCTAGATCATCAATCAACCCAAAGACAAAGGATATCTACTCAAAACATCATAGGATGGCAACACATCATTGGATCATAATATGCGGCACAAAGCACCATGTTCAAGTAGGGATTACACCGGGGTGCGGGAGAGTGGACCGCGTAAAAGAGATGAGGATGGTGATGATGATGGTGATGTTGATAAAGACGATCACCGCAGCGATGATTCCCCTCCCGATGGCACTCCGGCGCCACCGAGAGAGAGGAGGAGAGGTTCTCCCCCTTGTGCTTCCTCCTCCATGGCCTCCCCCTGGATGGGGAGAGGTTCTCCCTCTGGTCCTTGGCCTCCATGGCGATGATGGCCCCTCCGAGATCCTCCCCCATGGCCTCCGGTGATGATGGCCCCCTTCGGCAGGGTGCCAGAGAGGGCCTAGATTGATTTCTCGTGGCTACAGAGGCTTGCGGCGGAACTTCTGATCTAGGTTATTTTCTGGAGGTTTGGGTATTTATAGGAGAGGTTGGCATCCAGAACAAGTCAGGGGGCCCCACGGAGAGTCCACGAGGCAGGGGGTGATACGTCTCCAATGCATCTATAATTTATAAAGTATTCATGCTAATATATTATCATTCTTGGATGTTTTACAATCATTTTATAGCAACTTTATATCATTTTTTGGGACTAACCTATTGACCCAGTGCCTAGTGGCAGTTGCTGTTTTTGCTTGTTTTTTACATCACAGGAAATCAATATCAAATAGATTCCAAACACCGCGTAACTTTTGGGAGACTTTTTCTAGACCAGAAGGAACCCAATGGGCCTGAGCTGCACCTAGGGGTGCCCCGAGGTGGGCACAACCCACCAGGGCGCGCCCAGGTGGGTTGTGCCCACCTCGGTGGCCTCTCGCACCCCTTCTTTACCCTATAAAATCCCAAATATTCCAAAACCCTTGGGGGTAGCCCTAGATCAGAAGTTCCGCTGCCGCAAGGCCTATGTATCTACGATATCCAATCTAGACCCCCTTCCGGCACCCTGCCGAAGGGGGGGAATCAACTCCGGTGGCCATCTTCGCCATCCCGGCGGCCACCACGATGAGGAGGGACTAGTCCATCCTCGGGGCTGAGGGTTTGTACTGGTAGCTATGTGTTTAATCTCTCTCTCTCTCTCTCTCTCTCTCTCTCTCTCTTTCTCTCTCTCTCTTTCTATCTCTCTCTCTTGATCTTGAGATGTCACGATCTTGATGTATCGCGGGCTTTGTTGATATAGTCGGATCATATGGTGTTTTCCCCTCTCTATCTTGTTGTGATTAATTGAGTTTTTCCCTTTGAGATTTCATTGTTATCGGATTGAATACTTTTATGAATTTGAGAACACTTGATATATGTCTTGCAATTGAATACTCGTGGTGACAATGGGGTATCATATTGATTCAATTGATATATGTTTTGGCATTCAACTCGCGAATTCCCGCGGTGACATTGGGGTAATCTATGCATAGGGGTTGATGCACGTTCTCGTCGTTTGTTTCTCTGGTAGAAATCTTGGGGCACTCTTTGAAGTTCTTTGTGTTGGATTGAGTATTATGAATATGAATTTGCTTTGGTTTTATTTTAGTACGAACTCTAGGATAGAGCGAACGGAAAGAATAGCTTTGTGTTATGTTAGTACGGACTCTTGAATAGATCGAATGGAAAGAATATCTTTGAGGTGGTTTCGTACCCTACAAACAATTTATTCTTATGTTCTCCGCTAGGTAGGAACTTTGGAGTGATTCTTCATCGCACTTTGAGGGATGGCTATATGATCCAACTATGTTAGCAATGTTGAGAGATTGCACTAGTGAAAGTATGCACCCTAGGCCTCATTTTCCATCATTGCAATACCGTTTTTGTGCCTGTTTACTATTTGCTACCTTGCTGTTTTTATTTATTCAAATTATAAAAATACATTTCTACCATCAATATTACTCTTTTATCACCATCTCTTTGCCGAACTAGTGCACCTATACAATTTGCCATTGTATTGGGTGTGTTGGGGACACAAGAGATTTCTTGTATTTGGTTGTAGGGTTGTTTAGAGACCATCTTCATCCTACACCTCTAATGGATTGATAAACCTTAGGTCATCCACTTGAGGGAAAATTGCTACTGTCCTACAAAACTCTGCGCTTGGAGGCCCAACACATGTCTACAAGAATAAAGTTGCGCAGTTGACATCAAGCTCTTTTCTGGCGCCGTTGCCGGGGAGGTGAGGGCTTGAAGGTATATCTTTAGATCTTGCAATCGAATCCTTTAGTTTCTTGTTTTATTACTAGTTTGGTTTATAAAAGAAAACTACAAAAAATGCAATTAAGGTTGCATCATATTATTGATCATCTTTATAATATCTTTCTTGAAAATGATGGTTCGAAAAATTGTGCTCAATTATTAGAAGAAGAATTTAATAAAATGATTGGCATGAATGATGAGCATGATTGTAATATTGTTGGTATGAACTCTTTGAATATCAATGATGGTAACGATATGCAATGTTTGATGAAGATGATATTTTTAGCCCCCAAGTTTTGATGTGCAAGTTTGTTATGATGAAAGCATGCCTCCTATATTTGATGATTATGGTGATGACATGTATGCTATATTGAATAATGATAACCATGAAACTTGTCATCATGATTTTAATTTTCAATCACATGATAGTTATTTTGTTGAGTTTGCTCCCACTACTATTCATGAGAATAAATTTGCTTATGTGGAGAGTAACAAAATTGCTATGCTTATGTGTCCTGAAAAGAATGCTTTATGCGAAGGTTATATTGTTGAATTTCTTCATGATGCTACTGAAAATTATTATGAGAGAGGAACATATGCATTTACATATTGCAATAATATCAAGCTTCCTCTCTGTGTGTTGAAAGTTTTGAAGTTGCACTTGTTTTGCCTTCCTATGCTAGTTGATTATTGCTCCCATAAGTTGTTTTCTCACAAAATCCCTATGCATAGGAAGTGGATTAGGCTAAAATGTGCTATTCATATGCTTCATGATGCTCTCTTTGTGTTTCAACTCTTTACTTTTATGTGAGCATCATTGAACTCATCATGTCTAGCTAAAAGGCATTAAAGAAAAGCGCTTGTTGGGAGACAACCCAACAGTTTTACCTACTGTTTTTTATGTTAACATGATTAGGCTACTGTAGTGATCATTTTTTATTGTTTTTGTTTCAATAAAGTGCCAAGTAAAGCCTTTGGGATCATGTTGGGTGATAGTTGATTTGATCTTGCTGAAAAACAGAAACTCTTGCGCTCACGAAAATAGCTCTCATTTTTAACAGAAGAGTACTTTTGAGTTGATTATTTTTGCAGAAGATTAATATACAAATTTCTCACGTGTTACAAAGTTTTTCATAATTTTTGGAGTAGCAGAAGTATGGTTTGAGTACATATTACTACAAACTGTTCTGTTTTTGACAGATTCTGTTTTCAATGCATAGTTTTCTTGTTTCATAGTTTCTATGGCTTATATTGCTCAATATAAATTGTAGAAATGATATGCTACAGTAGGAATTGTGTGGAATCAATTACGAATCTTGTCTTTGACAGTACCAAAAGTGAAATGGTTTGCTCTTTATCATACTAACCTGTCTCACAAAGTTCCGTTAAGTTTTGTGTGATTGAAGTTTTCAAGTTTTGGTTGAGATGTCGATACGAGGAGAATAAGGAGTGATAAAACCCTAAGCTTTGGCATTTCCAAGGCACCCCAAGTTAATATCCAAGGAAGATCCAAGCAACTAAGCTTGGGGATGCCCCGGATGGCATCCCCTCTTTTGTCTCCAACATTATTGGTAAACTCACTTGGAGCTAGGTTTTCATTCGTCACATGATATGTGTTTTGCTTGGAGAATCAATTTATTTTGCTAGGATTTGCTTTCTATTATTTAGAATAATGTTTTGCATCTGTTATTTCAATAAAAGTGGCAATGATAGCCTTTGCCATGCTTATTTTGCAAGTATACTTGTTGCTATTTGAAAACAGAAAGTTTATCGATGTTGCAAAAATTCCCTAGAAAAGTCAGAATATGATAAATTGTTGATTTTCTTTTTGCAAAATAAGCTATGATAAGTTTTCTACAGTTTAGTATTTTTCTCATAATTTTTGGAGTTAGGGAAGTATGATGAATCTTGCATTCTTTACAGACTGTAATGTATTGGCAGATTGCTGTTATGTTTGCATTGTTTGCATATGTTTGCTTGTTTAATGATTCTATTTGAAAATAATATTTTTAGTGATTTGATACAGTAGAGAATGATAAGGTTTTGCACTGATTTATACTAACTTAGCTCATGAGTTCTTCTTGAGTTTTGTGTGGATGAAGTTTTTGAGATTTAGGGAAACCGTGATATAAGAGGAATTAAGGAGACACAAAAGCTCAAGCTTGGGGATGCCCAAGGAATAGCAAGTTAATATTCCAAGAAGTCTCAAGCATCTAAGCTTGGGGATGCCCTGGTAGGCATCCCACCTTTCTTCTTCAACAATTATCGGTTAGTATCGGTTGAGCCTAAGTTTTTGCTTCTTCACATGAGTTGTGCTATTCTTAGAATGTCATTTTATTTTAATTTTGCTTGCTGTTTTAATAAAATACATAGACCTGAAAGTTTTTAAATAAAATAGAGTCCTCAAATAGGAGGCTAGGTAAGCGGCATTCACATCCCGTTAACGAAGCTCTTTTCTATGGAATTGCTCGCGTGCTTCACTTATATCCTACGAGTAAATTGTTGAATAAATTGAACGTCATGAAGTTGAAATCATATCATGCCTAGTGGTAGCTTCACATTGGGTTTAGAAAGTGAAAGCTTTTGAAGCTTGACAATCACAATATTAGTCATACAAGCAATTCACAAATAATTAGTATCAGGAAGAGAACTTTCACATGCAAATACACTATCTTGGAAATACTTTGTGATTGTGAGCCCCCATCAAAATATTATGTGCCAAAATTGTTGATGTTGGGCAAGGAAGACAACATAATGATTTATGTTTGTTCATATTCACATAGAAGTTATATTGTCATAGATCCTTCAACATGTGGTGCTTGCCCCCTATCTTTGCTAGCCAAATTTTTTGCACCAAGTAGAGATACTACTTGTGCATCCAAAAAAACCCTTAAACCCAAATGTTGTTTCGAGAGTCCACCATACCTACCTATGGATTGAGCAAGATCCTTCAAGTAAGTTGTCATTGGTGCAATAAGGCAATAAAAATTGCTTCTAAATATGTGAGATCATTTAGTGTAAGAGAAAATTGAGCGTTGTACGAACTTGTGATGGCAAAGAATAAAAGCGACAGACTGCACAATAAAGGTTGCTATCATAAGGGGCAATATAACGTGACATTCTTTTGTACTAAGGGGCTGAGCATACAAACAAATAAGCGCATGGCAACCTCTGCTTCCCTCTACAAAGGGCCTATCTTTTACTTTATGTATTTACTTTTATGCAAGAGTTAAAGTTTTTCTTTCTATTCCTTTTTATTTTTCTCCTTTGGCAAGCATAATGTGGTGAGGAAAGATCTAGGCACATATGTCCAGTTGAATATGGGTAGCATGAGTTATTATTGTTGACATCACCCAAAGGCGAATACGTTGGGAGGCAAAACTATAAGCCCCTATCTTTCTATGTGTCCGGTTGGAACGTTTTGTTCATGTGTATGCGGTGAGTGTTAGCAATCATAGAAGACTATATGATGGTTGAGTATGTGGAGCTCTTACTTAGACTCTGTTGAATAAGTTGAATTGCAATTGTTTGGTGACTGAGAACATAGGTTGTTGAGTTTCAAGAGAATTCATTATTTGAACCTTAACATGTGAATTGGTTGCCACTATAACCTGAGAAATTTTATGAGAAAAAAATTGTTATTATGTTGCTAGGAAAAGTGATTGAAATTATCATTGATCAAACTTATGCAGTTTGCTAGCATTCACACTTCATAATTTTTTTATCATTTACCTACTCGAGGACGAGTAGGAATTAAGGTTGGGGATGCTGATACGTCTCCAATGTATCTATAATTTATGAAGTATTCATGCTAATATATTATCATTCTTGGACGTTTTACAATCATTTTATAGCAACTTTATATCATTTTTTGGGACTAACCTATTGACCCAGTGCCCAGTGTGAGTTGCTGTTTTTGCTTGTTTTTTACATCACATGAAATCAATATCAAACGGAGTCCAAACACCGCGTAACTTTTTGGAGATTTTTTCTAGACCAGAAGGAACCCAATGGGCCTAAGCTGCACCTGGGGGGTGCCCCGAGGGGGGCACAACCCACCAGGGTGACCAGGCCCCCCTAGCGCGCCCAGGTGGGTTGTGCCCACCTTGATGGCCTCCCGCACCCCTTCTTTACCCTATGAAATCCCAAATATTCCAAAACCCTTGGGGGTAGCCCTAGATCAGAAGTTTCGCTGCCGCAAGGCCTCTGTATCCATGAGATCCAATCTAGATCCCGTTCCGGCACCCTGATGGAGGGGGGAATCAACTCCGGTGGCCATCTTCATCATCCCGGTGGCCACCACGATGAGGAGGGAATAGTCCATCATCGGGGCTGAGGGTTTGTACCGGTAGCTATGTGTTTAATCTCTCCCTCTTGTGATCTTTAGATGTCACGATCTTGATGTATCGTGGGCTTTTTAATATAGTCGGATCATACGGTGTTTTCCCCTCTCTATCTTGTTGTTATGAATTTAGTTTTTCCCTTTGAGATTTTGTTGTTATCGGATTGAATACTTTTATGGATTTGAGAACACTTGATATATGTTTTGCAATTGAATACTCG
This sequence comes from Triticum aestivum, assembly GCF_018294505.1. Classification (NCBI taxonomy): domain Eukaryota; kingdom Viridiplantae; phylum Streptophyta; class Magnoliopsida; order Poales; family Poaceae; genus Triticum; species Triticum aestivum. The sequence continues at coordinate 44,145,574 of NC_057813.1, forward strand.
TGGTGACAATGGGGTATCATATTGATTCACTTGATATATGTTTTGACATTCAACTCGCGGATTCCCGCAGTGACATTGGGGTAATCTATGCATAGGGGTTGATGCACGTTCTCGTCTTTTGTTTCTCCGGTAGAAATCCTGGGGCACTCATTGAAGTTCTTTGTGTTGGATTGAGTATTATGAATATGAATTTGCTTTGGTGTTATTTTAGTACGAACTCTAGGATAGATCGAATTGAAAGAATAGCTTTGTGTTATTTTAGTATGAACTCTTGAATGGATCGAATGGAAAGAATAGCTTTGAGGTGGTTTCGTACCCTACAAACAATTTATTCTTATGTTCTTCGCTAGATAGGAACTTTGGAGTGATTCTTCATCGCAATTTGAGGGATGGCTAAATGATCCAACTATGTTAGCAATGTTTTGAGAGATTGCACTAGTGAAAGTATGCAACCTAGGCCTCATTTTCCATCATTGCAATACCGTTTTTGTGCCTGTTTACTATTTGCTACCTTGCTGTTTTTATTTATTCAGATTATAAAAATACATTTCTACCATCAATATTACACTTTTATCACCATCTCTTCGCCGAACTAGTGCACCTATACAATTTTCCGTTGTATTGGGTGTGTTGGGGACACAAGAGATTTCTTGTATTTGGTTGCAGGCTTGTTTAAGGGAGACCATCTTCATCCTACACCTCTCACGGATTGATAAACTTTAGGTCATCCACTTGAGGGAAAATTGCTACTGTCCTACAAAACTCGGCGCTTGGAGGCCCAACACATGTCTACAAGAATAAAGTTGCATAGTAGACATCAGGGGGCGCACCCCAGGAGGGTGGGCGCGCCCTCCACCATCACGGGGCCCACGGGACTCCCCTCCAGTAACTCTTTGTTCTAGTATTTTTTATATTTTTCAGAAAAAATGTTCGTTGATTTTCATCGCATTCCGAGAACTTTTATTTCTGCACAAAAACAACACCATGGTAGTTCTCCTAAAAATAGCGTCTGTCCGGGTTAGTTCTAACAAAATCATACCAAAATCATATAAAACTATTGTAAACATGGCATGAATACTTCATAAATTATAGATACATTGGAGACATATCAGAGGTATGCCCTATACGCAACCAAGTATGATGATATTTCCTATGTGTTTATGAATAAAGATTGTGCTTGGATGTAATCAGTGATGCTTGTTGACAAGTACGTGACTTGTCTGTGAGATCTTGTGTTTTATGATACATCCTAAATTGTCCATAGTTGCAAGTGACGTGTGGGCACACGTCGGACTAGACTAGCATATGACACGGTGGATGGCTCGGTCTCACTAGCCATGGAGCATTGGATGCTAACTAGATAATATGCACTGAGAAGGATCTGGTCAGATTCGACGTAGTCCAATCTGAGTTGAGATATGGTCCGAGTCGGATAGGCCCATCAATGACACACATCGATATGTCATCCATGAGTCTCTAATACAACATATGTTCTATGTCCTAAGACCTGAGCTAACGCTTGTACTCGGGATGGGCATAGACTTGCTTTGGGCCAACCAAACGCTACTCCGTGACTGGGTAGTTACAAATGTAGGTTTTGGGTTTGTCTAGTCCCATGCTGCGTGACATGGTCGAGCAAGATGGGATTTGCCCCTCCGGTCAGGAGAGATATACTCTGGGCCCCTCGTGTGATCTGACCAGGATAAGCATGGCCATGCGATAAGGATTATGAGATAATCAAGTTTATGGTCGGTATCACTGGAACAAGAGAGAGGTCGGACTAGCACAAGGATGATAGTCTCACCTTGAGCCTGACAACATATATCGTGAGACAAAGGGAACAGAAGTGTGACAAGTTGTACAGGTTCGGCTAACTAGCTACATAGTCTGCTTGGTGGTTGGCATGCCTTGCTAGAGGACGCTACCAACCATGCAGGTCAGAGGTGATTCGAACTGTGACCAAGCCGACTTGAACCTAAGGGGTCTCACGCTTAAGGGAAGGAACCTACGAGGTCGGTTCATAGGACACTTGTTGGATGTGATCCGAGGTGGACTTGGAACGCGACCTAGTAGACTTTGGGCTTTAGGATCCATGCAAGGCCCAAGTATTGAGCCCGCGACGGATGCCTATAAATAGTGGAGGTGCGGCACACTTATTTAGTGGATCACTTAGGCGCTATCGTTAGGGCTTTGCATGTGTTGCAACTAGCCACCTCCAGTCGCCGCCAGTTGTGTGATCGAACCTAGCAGTCTGCCGCATGACATTCTCCTGCACACGTGGATATCATTAGAGGCGTGCATTTGCGCTGCTCCGGTGAACCTGTTCGTGGGATCCGATCGGCTATGTGGGAGACCGGCAAGGAGGATACTACTCCGGGAACTCGAGGTGACTCCGAGAACGCGCTGCCTCAACTCTACTTCCACTGCATGGCACTGCGCGTGTAGTGATAACGATATGTGATCCATCTCCCGTAGCATGTTCTTGGTTGTTCTGCGCGTAGGAAATTTAATTTGCAGTCGACGCACCCTACCGTAGAACCCAACAGATGTATCAAGCATCCCCAAGCTTAATTCCTGCTCGTCCTCGAGTAGGTAAATGTTAAAAACCAATTTTTTGACGTGGAATGCTACCTAACATAATTATAAATGTAATTTTCCTTATTGTGGCATGAATGTTCAGATCCATAAGATTTCAAAACAGAAGTTGAATATTGACGTAAAAACAATAATACTTCAAGCATACTAATAAAGCAATCATGTCTTCTCAAAATATCATGGCTAAATAAAGTTATCCCTACAAAATCATATAATCTTGTCATGCTCTATCTTCATCACACAAAGTATTTATCATGCACAACCCCGATGACAAGCCAAGAAATTGCGTCATACTTTTAATGTTCTCAAGATTTTTCAATTTTCACGCAATATATGAGCATGAGGCATGGATATAACACTATGGGTGGAATAGAGTATGGTGGAGATTTTTTAGAAGACAAAAAAGAGAAAGTATCACATCAACTAGTCAAATTAATGGGCTATGGAGATGCCCATCAATTGATATTGATGCAAGTGAGTAGGGATTGCCATGCAATAGATGCGCTAGAACTATAAGTGTATGAAAGCTCAAAGGAGAACTAGTGGGTGTGCATCCAACTTGCTTGCTCACAAAGACCTAGGGAAATTTGAGGAAGCCCTTAATTGGAATAAACAAGCCAAGTTCTCTAATGAAAAATTCCCACTAGTATATGAAAGTGAGAAAATAGGGGAATCCATATCATGAAAAACATGGTCCTACTTTGAAGCACACGTGTGGAAAAAGGATAGTAACATTGTCCCTTCTCTCATTTTTTCTTTTTTTCTTTTTTTTCTTTTGGCTCTTTGGCCTCTCTTTCTTTGTCCGGAGCCTTATCTGACTTGTGGGAAAATCATAGCCTCCATCATCCTTTCCTCACATGGGACAATGCTCAAATAATGATGATAATCACACTTTTATTTACTTACAACTCAAGACTTACAACTCGATACTAGAACAAAGATATGACTCTATATGAACTAGAAGATGCCCCGCGCGTTGCTGCGGAAATTTGTCTATGGATTTTTGGAGTTACCTCGACATCTCAAAGGAGAAAATAATTTCAATCCATAAAATAATAGATTTCTTATATAGGAAATGACTGAAATTTATTCTTGGTACAAATATGTACCAAGTCGTAGCAATTTCTAGCATGAACTATATACCATATGATAAAACTATAACAGCTTGTAGCATGTACTATATTCTTACTTGATATATTTGATGTTGTTTGTAGGTGTGCCTTCTTCAGTTACTATGACCTGAATATATGGTATCCCATTCTTTTCATACTCAACAATGTATCCAATGGATGATAATGCATGGTCACCAGATAGTTGGTTAGCGATGTGTTGAGGCTTGGACTCCTGTTTGAAAGTTATAAACGTCGGGTATTTTGTGCCCTTCATCTTTGCAATTGCGTCCATGTATTTCTTCCGAGCTTCTCTTGTTGAAATGGCGGTAGAACATGGCAAATTAACTTTTACAAAATTAGGTTGCGTCTTTGAGAAGATAGGAGTATGTTGTCAATCAGGGTAAGAAGTGGAATGAAAAAATATATCATACTAATTTCAGTAGGAGTACCTGTTGCTTCGGTTCTCCATTTGTACTGGCTGCCAACCCTTCATTGAAAAGGTAAGTGGTAAGCTGAAAATGCAACCGGATGATGTTAATATAGATGTGTGTGTTGTATTAGTAAGCTATTTTGTTGCTTACAAAGTGAGGATAAATAAAATGCACTCTTACTTGGTGCTAGCTCATACAAACTATAAACCATAAGGATAATTCATACTTTTAGAGATAAAGCTTGAAGTAAGGACTCGTATAGATCTTTCAAGTGTGTATTATTTCCAAGATATACATACGGTCTTTTAGGCTAGCAGAACCTTCATATGTATATTTGTTGTATGTAGTTATATCTGATGATATGTCAATATGAAGATCCATTCATCTCTTTCTCCCAAATTATGGATGTAGTTCCTAATGTTTGTTGGACATGAAAAAGAGCTGCTAGTCTGCAGCTTGAATGAGCTGCATCTTTTAATTGTTCTCAGGTATGCGACTTGGGCTCAACCAACAGATTAGTGATCTATATAGCAGAAGTTATATACCAGGAAAATTTAAAATCCATAGATATAGCAGGAAACCAATGACAATTTTCATAGAAACATAGAGGAAACATCAACTAACCGACACATTGTTGTGATATGTCAAAACATGAAAAAATTATGAGTAATTTTTTTTGCACATCATCCAGATCGCATCAAACTTTGCATCGCCAAGACATGAAAATTTAAGAGCTAAATTTTGTTATGTTTGGGTACAGCATCTAGATCGCATCAAGCTTTGTATCGCCAAGACATGAAAAAATAAGAGCAATGTTTGATTTGTTTGGGTACAATAGCCAAGTTTCATCAGACTTTGCATGTACCAAGATGTGAAAATAGCAAGATAAGTATAGAAAAACCAAGCAAGAAAATTAGATGATGCAGTTCTAGGATTTAGAACCAGACCTATAGCGCATCGGGGCAGAATCTGCGGAAGCCTCGAGGAGAAGCCTGCGATGTGAACCCGTCGAGGGGAGGCGACTCTGGACCAACACGAATTTGTGGATGGGGCGGGAAGGGATCAGCTCCATTGTTTAAAAGGGAGAGCCACTGGGTCGATTACCCTTCATGAGGAGGGAGCAATAAATCCATCAGTTTCTTGTTTTGACATGAATTCATCCGTTTCTGCTGATTGAATGGTGCTAGGCAGTTTCATGTGCATTTGTGGCATTGAGGTGGAAGGGATTGCGACATAAAAGCGGCAGCATGGACGAATTTAACGGAGTTAATGCTCACCTGTCGACTAACGGAAGGGGCTGGCGGCAGTTACTGGAAGGGGCCCGTTGGGCATGGCAGCGTAAGGTTACCTGCGGTGGCTGACAGGGAGGGGCATCTCATGGTGGCTGTGCTAGGAGAGGGTGAGCCGTGGCAGCGGAATTCATGCCGGCAGCGGCTGGATGACACATCTCTGGAGAGGTTGCTCGCCGGGGAACGACAACGGCGATGATGAAGGGGTTAGTCGCGACGGTTGGGTGGGGGCAAGCAAGGGTGGTGCCGACTGCTGGTAGAGGAGCAGGCACGTCAACATCTGGCCAGGGAAGGGTGGATCCTGGCACGGTCGCCGAGAGGGCTCTTGGCGGCGGCTGGACGGAAGTATGGTTCAGTTTCTTTGGAGATAAAAGGAAGTGTGGGTCGTGCCCCATGTGAACGATGGATCTTCACATGGGTTCCAATGGGCCTTTTAGTGTCCAAATAGGTTTTGTTGTACATATACAACTTAACCAAAAGAAATCCAGTAAGACGCAAGCAGCGAGCGAGACGGCTTGAAACAACAAAATGGTATTTCCACTTAGCGGTGGAAGCTCCAAGTAATTTTGTCAACTATTGATCAGACGGCTGCAAACTATTGCATCAACGACTATAACAATTTGAGTTATGTGGCTTCATGAGAAGGCAGGAAAATCACCCAGTGGGGTGCCCCTATTAGATATAGAAGATGCCACCGGCGGTGTACCGGGATGTGCAATGATCTAGCATGACATGTATAAAAAATGTAAATGGTGTCCAAGCCACAAATACTATGTCAACTATATGATCATGCAAATCAACATGACAATGATGGTATGTGCCATAATAAACAGTACGATGGTAGTTGCATGGCAATATATCTCAGAATGGCTATGTAAATGCCATAATAGGTAGGTATGGTGGCTGTTTTGAGGAAGGGTATATGTTGGGTTTAATGCACCGACGAAAGTTGCACGGTACTAGAGAGGCTAGGACTGATGGAAGGGTGAGAGTGCGTATAATCCATGGACTCAACATTAGTCAAAACTCACATACTTATTGCAAAAAAAATTTAGCCATCAAAGCAAAGTACTAATACGCATGGTCCTAAGGGGATAGATTGGTAGCAAAGACAATCGCTCGTTCCCGACCACCACTCATAAGGAAGACAATCAAAAATAAATCATGCTCCAGCTTCATCACATAAAGATAGACCATACGTGCATGCTTCGGGAGTCACAAACCTTAACACAAGTATTTCTTCCAATCCACAATTACTCATTAGAATGACCCTATGATATGTCGCTGTCATATCTACTTTTCATAACGCGTTTCCTCTTGTTTTGGACTCTAATTTGCATGATTTGAATGAAACTAACCCGGATTGGCACTGTTTTCAGCAGAACTACCATGATGTTGTTTTTGCGCAGAAATAAAAGTTCTTGGATTGGAAACTTTGCGAGGAATTGTTATACAAATAAAGATAATTTATGGAGCCAAGAACCAATGGAGGGGGGCACCTGGGTGGGCACAACCCACCAGGGCGCCCCCCCTTCAGGCGCACCCAGGTGGGTTGTCCCCACCCGGTGGCCCCGCAGACCCTGAAACCGATGCTATAAAATCACATATTTCCAGAAAAAAAGGCAGGGAGGAAGAAATTATCGCATTTCACGAGGAGGAGTCATTGCCACCTCCTATTCTTCATAGGGAGGCTAGATCTAGAGTCCGTTTGGGGCTCTGAAGAGGGAGATCTTCGATCTTTGTCATCACCAACCCTTCTCCATCGCCAATTGCATGATGCTCCTCATCGGGAGTGAGTAATTCCTTCGTAGGCTCACTGGTCGGTGAGGAGTTGGATGAGATTCATCATGTAATCAGGTTAGTTTTGTTAGGGCTTGATCCCTAATATCCATTATGTTCTGAGATTTATGTTGCTATGACTTTGCCATGATTAATGCTTGTCACTGATATGTCTCTGTCATATCTATAATTTTTGATTGTTTCATGCCAATATTATTCAACTTATACATACTTTTGGCAACTTTTTATATGATTTATTTGGATGAACTTACTTATCCTGTGCCCAGTGCCAGTTCCTGCTTGTTGCCTATTTTTGTATCATAGAAAATCCATATCAAACAAAGTCCAAACGTGACGCAACTCCAGGAGAATTATTTTGGAATATTTGTGATTTTTGGGAGTTGGAATCACCGCAATCGGAGGCCCACACGGACCACGATACACCAGGGCGTGCCCCAGGCCCCTGACGCGTGGTGGTGGGTTGTGCTCACCTCGTACGTCGGTTGGAGCTGTACTTCGGGCGCAAGGAAGCTTATATCAGGAAAAAATAGTGTAAAAATATCAGCGCAATCGGAGTTATGGATCTCCGGGAATATAAGAAACGGTTTTCGGCCAGATCTGGGGAGCGCGAACAGAAGAGAACAGAGAGGGAGATCCAATCTCGGAGGGGCTCATGTCCCTCCACCGCCATGGAGACCAAGGACCAAACGGGGAACTCTCCTCCCATCTAGGGGGAGGCCAAGGAATAAGAAGGAGGGGGGGGGGCTCTCTCCCCCTCGCTTCTAGTGGCGCCGGAGTGCCGCCGGGGCAACGATCAGGATGACGATTGAGGGAGTCCTGGACTAGGGGGTGTCCGGATAGCCGAACTATCATCATTGGCCAGACTCCAAGACTATGAAGATACAAGATTGAAGACTTCGTCCCGTGTCCGGATGGGACTTTCCTTGGCGTGGAAGGCAAGCTTGGTGATACGGATATGTAGATCTCCTACCATTGTAACCGACTCTGTGTAACCCTAGCCCTCTCCGGTGTCTATATAAACCGGATGGCTTTAGTCCGTAGGACGAACAACAATCATACCATAGGCTAGCTTCTAGGGTTTAGCCTCCTTGATCTCGTGGTAGATCTACTCTTGAAACACACATCATCAATATTAATCAAGCAGGACGTAGGGTTTTACCTCCATCAAGAGGGCCCGAACCTGGGTAAAACATCGTGTCCCTTGTCTCCTGTTACCATCCGCCTAGACGCATAGTTCGGGACCACCTACCCGAGATCCGCCGGTTTTGACACCGACATTGGTGCTTTTATTGAGAGTTCCTCTGTGCCGTCGCAATCAGGAAGTATGCCTTTTCCCGTCTTTAAAGATGGTGCCGTCGTCAAGGGAGCTTTGGCCGCCGGCCAAACTATCCGGCTAGGTGGTTTTCTTATGACCCCCTGTTCGGCCACCGCTCCGACGGTGACCTCTCAGGTCATCAAAAGCGATCTTCACGTCAGCTCGGAATTCGCCGAGCAGCTAGATCCGATGGAGCTCTCCTCCGTGAACGAGCTCTTGGATCGCATCGCGGCCCTGGGAATCGCTACAGACTACGATCAGATTGGGCTTAAAACCGATCTGAGAGAAATTAACTCTCCCCAGGCTACCCACCATGTTGTTGTGGTAGAGGAACAATGCGGCGAGTCTTCTTCTATGTTAAAAACCAGATATATCCGGATTCCCGATCCCTCCATGCTGGATTCCCGCGGAGGGACGGACGTCAATCAAATACTGAACCTAAAGTCAGGCATCGGATCAGATTTGTTGGAAAGCATCCAACCAACCAAGTTTCCAAATCCGGAAACTTCTTGGCCTTTGAGCCTCAGATCGGGCGGGGTTCCGAACTTAATTCCACCCGCCCACCCAAACTCTTAGAAGCCGGATTCATCAAAGATATAAAACATCTGGACTGGCTAGCCAACCTGGTAATGGTACCCAAAAAGGACAAATCCTGGCACCTTTGTGTCGATTTCAAAGACCTTAACAAGGCCTATCCAAAGGACCCTTTCCCTCTCCCTCGCATCGACCAAATCATCGATGCCACCGCAGGGCACGATTCATTGTGCTTCCTCGATGCATACTCCGGATACCATCAAATCAAGATGGCGGAAAAAGACCAGGCCGCAACGGCATTCATTACTCCATACGGACTGTTCTGCTTCAACACAATGCCCTTTGGACTCAAAAACGCCGGCGCAACATATCAGCGCATGATTCAGACATGTCTGACTACCCAGATAGGCAAAACAATAGAGGGATACGTAGACGATGTGGTCGTCAAGACCAAACACGTCGAAACTCTAGTAGACAACTTGAGGATAACATTCGACAATCTCCAAGCATATGACATTAAGCTCAACCCGGAAAAATGCGTTTTCGGCGTACCAACCGGAAAGCTCTTGGGCTTCATTGTATCCGGTAGAGGAATTGAAGCAAACCCAGCCAAGATCCGAGCTCTGTCACAATTGGATATCCCAAAAGACCTCAAGCAAATACAAAAACTAACTGGATGCGTGGTGGTTCTAAGCCGCTTCATCTCCCGTTTGGGAGAAAAGGCGCTGCCCCTCTATCGCCTCCTTCGGCGCACCGACCACTTTGAATGGACGGATGCTGCCACGGCCGGACTCGAAGAAATTAAGACCATATTGGCAACAAATCCGGTCCTGGCCGCGCCCAACCTAGGCGAACCTATGTTATTATACATCGCAGCAACACATCAAGTTGTCAGCGCTGCACTCGTCGTCGAACGAGAAACAGAAGGGCACAAATTCCCTCTTCAAAAACCAGTGTACTATGTATCCACTGTCTTAACTCCATGCAAGTCCCGGTACCCACATTATCAAAAGATAGCGTATGCGGTGTTCATGGCATCCCAGAAGCTGCGACACTACTTTCAAAAGTGTTCCATAACGGTAGCCTCCGAAGTACCTCTCAACGATATTATAAACAATCGCGACGCGACGGGCAGGATTGCAAAATGGGCCATTGAGCTCTTACCATTTGACATAACCTACAAACCATGGCGAGCTATAAAATCGCAAGTTCTGGCTGACTTCATCGCCGAATGGACCAAAGCCGAACTCCCTAAAGAGTACGGCGCATACTCCAATTGGATCATGCATTTCGACGGCTCCAAAATGTTGGCTGGCTTGGGGGCTGGCGTCGTCTTGACGTCCCCAACCGGAGACACAGTCCAATACGTGCTTCAAATACTGTACACGGACTCCAACAATGCAGCCGAATACGAGGCCCTTCTACATGGCCTCCGGATGGCAATCTCCATGGGTATTCAACGCCTAGAGGTGCGCGGGGATTCAAACCTCGCAATATCCCAAGTAAATGGAGACTTTGACGCCAAGGATCCAAAAATGGCAGCCTACCGTAACGCCGTCCTAAAAATGTCAGCCCGGTTCGAAGGACTCGAATTCCACCATGTAGCCCGGGATAATAACCAGGCAGCAGACGTGTTGGCACACATCGGCGCAAAACGCGACGCCGTCCCTCCAAACATCTTCCTGGAACGGCTCTTTAAGCCATCCGTATTATGGGAGAGGAGTCCGGAAATAACAATCCGGAACCAACTGCATCACCTAACACAGAACATTCTGACACAATCGGTGGCTCGGCCAATGAAATAACAGATTCAGCCCATGAAATACTGGCAGTAATTGCCCCGTGGACGGAACCATTCCTAGCCTACTTAATCAGGCAGGAACTTCCCGAAGACCAAAATGAGGCCCACTGCATAGTTTGGCGATCTAAAGCCTACAAGGTCCATGAGGGAGAACTTTATAAGAAAAGCACAACCGGAGTCCTTCAAAGGTGTATCTCCGAAGAGGAAGGGCGAAATCTCCTGGCTGAAATTCACGCCGGACTCGGCAGGCACCACGCCGCCGCCCGGGCCCTTGTAGGCAAGGCCTTCCGTACATGATTTTATTGGCCGACCGCCCGGGCAGATGCTCAGGACTTAGTCCAACGATGCGTCGGTTGCCAGCTCTTTGCTAATCAGAGCCACATGCCACCCACCGCCCTCAAAACTATACCCATCACTTGGCCGTTCGCGGTCTGGGGGCTTGACATGGTTGGACCCCTTAAAGGGGGAACCCACAAGCACAAATACTTATTGGTCATGGTGGACAAATTCACCAAATGGATAGAGGCCAAGCCGGTTAAAACGGCAGAATCCGGACCTGTGATAGACTTCATATCCGGGGTAGTACACCGTTTTGGCGTCCCCCACAGCATCATCACTGATAACGGCACGAATTTCACGGCCGACGAGGTTAAACTCTGGTGCAAAAACATGGGCATCAAGCTCGACTACGCTTCAGTCTACCACCCTCAAACTAACGGTCAAGTGGAACGAGCAAATGGTCTAATCATGAGCGGCATCAAACCCAGATTAGTGCGGTCCCTCACGGAATCTAACACGCACTGGGTAGAGGAGCTCGACTCCGTACTCTGGGGGCTGCGGACCACGCCAAACCGCACAACCGGATTCACACCATTTTTTATGGTATACGGCGCTGAGGCAGTTTTGCCCTGCGATATAATTCATGACTCACCTCGCGTGCGCATGTACGAGGAAAGAGAAGCCGAGTTGGATCGGCAGGACAGTTTGGACGCTTTAGAGGAGGAGCGCGACGTGGCAAAATCCCGTTCCGCATTCTATCAACAGCAGGCTCGAAGATATCAAAGCAGAGAAGTACGGGCCAAAACTTACAATGTTGGCGAGCTAGTTCTACGCCTGTCGGACAAGAAAAAGGACAAACTTAAGCCCAAATGGGAAGGTCCCTTCATCATCGACCAAGTCCTTACCGGCGGTGCATACCGTCTACGCAACGCATCTGACAACCGACTCGAGCCAAACCCATGGAACGCAGCCCGTCTCCGAAGATTTTACGCCTAGCGCCGGACTCAGGGTTCGTCTCCTTCCTCCGTCCACCTTTCATATTTTTTTGCTGTCTTTGTTTTCCCTCCTTTTTCCTCCCTCTTTCAGTACAAGCCTCTTGAGGGCTCATCTGCGCTTTGTTCGCACTCACTCGATGTGCTACTCGCACTCGTTATACCTGGGGGCTTCTTTAACAGAAGCTTATTTCTATGGGCTTCATGCCCAACACATGTGTCATACTTCCGCATGTACCTTTTGATCACCATTATATGCATCGATATGACTTAAGTTTTGGCCAAGCCGGGTTGCCTGGCTCCTGTGCTTACCCCTACGTTCCCGATTATTCGGCTAGGAGGTAAAGGGAGCACCTCTGCGATTGTTACCGCCGGGTCAGCCGGATGTGTACCTCAGACTGGGTGAAGCCGAAGGCTAGCGTTCTTAAGGGAATATTCGGTCGGTGACCTGAAAGATGATTTATTACTTACTTATTTATCTGCCCCCAGATGCTTTTTCTGCTATTTTCGCAGTCCGGACATGCACTTTAGGGCATGCCTCCCAGGGAAAGGAACCCTTAACGGAACTATTCTCCCTGGAAGATGTTTCTTACTAACCATGTAATATAACATAGCTAGTTGGGCACTTGTCTGATAAAGCAATTATGACCCCTACGCCTTGTCTCCATGCATGCCCCGGTTCTTTTATAACCGTAAGGGTATTCGGACACACTCCGGACTGTTGGGTCCCGAGGTTGAAGCGAAAAGGTCCGCAAAGACAAACGATCTACAATCCGGCTAGAAGGCATTTTACATGTCATTTTAAAATTACATCGTCAAACTGACTGATTGTACTCCTCTTCAATCCCATCTAACAGGCTGTCTAATTTACAGTCCTGTTGGGAATATTTCGCGGCCAACTCTACTTGGCCGTACATCAGGCTCACAGGGATCTCCTTCCCATCGGGCCCCACAGGTCCGACCTCGGCCATGTGGTTTGGGTCAGCCTTCGGGTACCGCGTCTTCACCATGGCCCAGGCCTCCCTGGCGCCTTGACGGCAGGCCGATATCTTCCACAGACGGAGACGCCGCCGTACTCCCTGAAGCTTCTCAGCAAGCCCTCCAAGACCCTCGGGTAGGGAGACGGAAGGCCATAAGGCCTGAACGACGCCGCTCATCGCCTGCCGAACACGTTCGTGCAGTTGCAGCAGCTCAGGAAGAGGGTCTCCCATGGAACCAGGCATCTCCTCCGCCGAACGACCCGTGAGCACACCTACAGACACATTTCTATCAATCGACTTCCTCGCCGAACTCTTCTTTTCAAAAGAGTTTGCTCAAGCACTTACTATAAATGCCGCGACGAAGCCGCCGATTCTCCTTTACGGAGTTAGACAGCTGGACCCGAACATCTTTTAGTTCTTCGCCCAGCTGGGTGTTGGCATCTTGGAGTTTGTTCCTCTCCTGCTGCACCCTCATAAGCACCCTCTCGCCGGCCTTCAACTGGCGCAGCAGATGTTGCTTGTCCGGATCTAGTCCGGCACCCTCTGCAATATTATTGTCAGACTATACACACACGCCGCACTTCATAAACTAATTCTCTTTTCAAAATATGAATTACCAGAGGGGGTCTCCGTGGCTCCCCCGGCAGCGGCTAGTGCGGCCTCAAGTTGGGCCTTGCATTCTTGAAGCTCCTGGGACAGGTGGGTATTCTTCTCAGTAAGATCCTGCATAACAAATGATCCTTAAATCAGTTAGTTTAACTATTTTAAGTCTCGGGGGCTACTGGCATATATAACTATTAAAATTCCTTACCCGTATGTCCTTTACATACTGCTCCGTGGCTCTGGTTAAACCATCTTGAGCAGCACGGAGGTGCGCGTCTCCCGCATTAAAGGCATTCAACGCCTCAGGGGAGAAACACGCGTCACGAAGAACTGTCCGACGGCGCCTGTGATTCATGGCGCTCTCCACCTCAGACCTGGTGGCGGACAACCTGTCGGCATCCTCCGTTGGAGGAGCATCCGGCTCGCGCCTTGCGCTCGCCTCCCCCTCCGGACCAGGCGTTGGAGCCTGGCTGGCGGAGGCTTGGTTGGCACCCTCTCCGGACTCAGTCCGGCGAGCGCTCTTTCTCCTGGAAGAATCATGAGCATTAATATGCTCCCAGGAGTCTTTCCCTTAAAAGACAATGGTGCACCATACCTTTGCGGCGACGTTTCGATTCGCGCCGCACTCCTCTTCCGCCTGCTAGGCCGCACTGACCTCGTTTGGTCAGTCGCCGCGGGCTCGGCTTCCCGCCGTAAAGGCACCTCCTGCGAAGCACCATTGGTACACGGTGGTCAGAAATAAGCATTAAAAAAGTAACGGTGTCAGGACTTCGGTCGTACTCACCTGGGAAGCCGGACATAAACCGGGGTAGTCAGCCGTAATGGCGACTAAAGCATTGTCTATGCTGAGCTGGTGGAACACCCCGTCAATCAAATCCACCTTTACGTCCGGATCCTCTTCGGAGGTTGGATCAAGGGATCTTCCTGGATCCTCCGGTTGTGGAGTTGGGCTTTCTATGCCCGCCACATCCCAGCGTATTTCCTGCATCGAAATCATAAAGTAAGACACTTATCTTTGAGAGCACGGATCAGATATATAAGCGTCTGCTTACCCAGCTCCGAGGGTTATTCATGGAGAATCCATTCAATGGATTCGTACGGAGGAAGTCCTCCTTCTCCCCCTTGTACAAGCCGGACAGGATCTTCACCAGATCGGCGGCCGATCCCGGCCCCGTGCGGCCATGACGGGTGGCGTCATTCTCCCCGTTGAAATCCCACATGGGGTGGCCCCTATATTGGAGCGGCTGCACCCCTCGCATAATGCATGTGGCCATGACTCCGATCATGGTTAATCCGGAATGGGCTAGCAACCGTATCCGGCCCATCAGATAGTGGACGCTCCTGTCATCTTCCCGTTGAGGGCTCCGTGGGCGCCAACTCAGGCGTTTCTTCAGAGGAGCGTTGCTAAACTCCGGGAGGCCGATCCGAACTGGATCCGGTAGCGGGGCGTCTTCCATATAGAACCATTCCGAAGGCCAGTCTTCGGACGCCTTCTTCGGGGTTCCGGATAGATATCCGGTCCCGGCGATGCGCCATATTTCGGCTCCGCCCACTTGATATATCGACCCCTCGTGAGAACGGGGTACGAGGCAAAACAGCCTCTTCCACAGCGCAAAATGGGGCTCGATGCCCAAGAACAGCTCGCAAAGAGCTACAAAGCCCGCGATGTGCAAAATGGAGGCAGGCGTGAGGTGGTGAAGCTGGAGTCCATAGAACTCCAGGAGCCCCCGGAGAAACGGATGTATGGGAAATCCGAGTCCCCTTATTAAGTAGGGGACGAAGCATACCCGCTCTCCTTTGGAGGGATTGGGGACGCTCTCCGCCTGCTTCCCACCCTTGTAGGTGGCCAGTCCGGCTCGAACCGGAACCATAAAGGCTGGGGGAAGGTATCCCTCTGCTTGGAGCGTCACTAACTCGCTATGCGGGACTGAGCATCTCCTCCAATCTCCTGGCTGAGGACTGGGAGCGCGAGAAGAGGAGCCGCGTCGACTATCCATGTTGGAATGGATTTTTTGTCAGATGCGCCTCGATGAGTACTTGCGGAAGGAGGATGGTGTGATTTGGATCTGGATCCTCGCCTCTCTTATAGGCAGCTTATTCGCGCAGCTAGGGGGTAAAACGTAAGAATACCCTGGCTTTTCGCATTCGTACAACACGTGGAAGAAGGCCATTATTGGACGTGGAAGCCAAGGAGCGCAACATTTATGAAGCAACCGGACACTATCCGGCAAACACATGGAGCATGAAGGAGAACCCGCCTTGCAAACGCCGAAGACAACATACGCGCCGGACTCGTCGTCATTGAAGCCTGGTTCGGGGGCTACTGAGGGAGTCCTGGACTAGGGGGTGTCCGGATAGCCGAACTATCATCATCGGCCGGACTCCAAGACTATGAAGATACAGGATTGAAGACTTTGTCCCGTGTCCGGATGGGACTTTCCTTGGCGTGGAAGGTAAGCTTGGCGATACGGATATGTAGATCTCCTACCATTATAACCGACTCTGTGTAACCCTAGCCCTCCCCGGTGTCTATATAAACCGGATGGCTTTAGTCCGTAGGACGAACAACAATCATACCATAGGCTAGCTTCTAGGGTTTAGCCTCCTTGATCTCGTCGTAGATCTACTCTTGTAACACACATCATCAATATTAATCAAGCAGGACGTAGGGTTTTACCTCCATCAAGAGGGCCCGAACCTGGGTAAAACATCGTGTCCCTCGTCTCCTATTACCATCTGCCTAGACGCACAGTTCGGGACCACCTACCCGAGATCCGCCGGTTTTGACACCGACAGCGATCTACATAAACAATCTTGCTACCATCAACACAAACTTTCTCCCCCTCTATGCAGCGGTGTAACACCTCTTCTCCCAACTGTAATCTCTACTTACACAAGGTGCTCAACTCCATATATTATTTCCCAATGATATTTGGTTATCCTATGATGTTTGAGTAGATCCGTTTTGTCCTGTGGGTTAATCGTGATCTTGGTTGGTATGATTGTATATTTTATTTATGGTGCTGTCCTACGGTGCCCTCCGTTCTCGCACAAACGTGAGGGCCCCCCGCTGTAGGGTGTTGCAATATGTTCATGGTTCGCTTATGGTGGGTTGCGAGAGTGACAGAAGCTTAAACCCGAGTAAGTGGGGTATGACGTATGGGAGTAAAGAGGACTTGATACTTAAAGCTATGGTTGGGTTTCACGACCTTAATGATCTTTAGTAGTTGCATATGCTTGTTAGAGTTCCAATCATAAGTGCATATGATCCAAGTAGATAAAGTATGTTAGCTCATGCCTCTCCCTCATATAAAATTACAAGAATGATTACCGGTACTTGTTATCGATTACCTAGGGACAAATAACTTTCTTGTTGACACAAAACCTTTTACTAAACACCTAACTTTTATTATCTTGCAAAGTACTTCTAGTTTTATTCTTGCAAAGTAGTTCTAGCATCACACCTACAAAATAGTTTCATACTTGTTTCTGGTAAACCAAACGTCAAGTGTGCGTAGAGTTGTATCGGTGGTCGATAGAACTTGAGGGAATATTTGTTTTGCCTTTAGCTCCTTGTTGGGTTCGACACTCTTATTTATCAAAGAAGGCTACAAATGATTCCCTATACTTGTGGGTTATCAAGACCTTTTTCTGGCGCTGTTACCGGGGAGCAATAGCGTGGGGTGAATATTCTCGTGTGTGCTTGTTTTATTTATCACTAAGTAGTTTTTATTTTCAGTTCTAAGTTGTTCTGTATCTTTAGTTATGGATATGGAACACGAAACACCAAAAACATTAGTTGTACTTGCTACTCATGGAGATGGGGAACCTCCTAAAACCCTTGATCATCGTTATGTGGAAAATATTATGCACTACTTTGATAATCCTGAGAAAACCTCATTTAACTTGATATTGGGAGTAACATTGGATCAACGTGAATACTTTAGGGATTATTGCTTGACACAAAAAGGGAAACTTTCATGGGATCAAATTTATATGTTGCATTGGCATGCTCGGGATTTATGCTTGAGATATGATTTTACTTGTTGCTCTAGGATGAATGCTCCACATCTTCACTTTTCATGCAAATATAATGATAATGAAACCTTGGCTTCTTTGCCAATGGTATATATGATTACTATGATGTGGAACGAATAGAAGAATTTGTTGCTTTTATGGGTGCTTATGAAATTGAATCTTTGTTTATAAAGTATGAAGATTTTGATGATTCACTCTATAGACCTGAAAATCTTGCTATCCTTAAATATTGCTATGATAATTATAAATGCAATTACGATATTGATGTATTTATTGAGAATAACTCCGCTTTCCAAGAAGATACTACTATTTTGTAGGAGTTTATGGAAGAAGGAATTGATGAAACTGTGAGCTCATTGTATGAAAAAGATGATGAGGAGAGCGAAGAGCAAAAGGAGGAAGAGCGGATTAGCTACCCATGCCCACCTTCTAATGAGAGTAACCCTTCAACTCATACATTGTTTAATGTCCATTTGCTCTTATCGAAGGATGAATGCTATGATAATTGCTATGATCCCATTGATTCTTTTGAAATATCCCTTTTCGATGAACTTGATGCTTGCTATGATTATGGCCAAGATGCCAATACGAATTATGCTTATGGAGATGAACTTGCTATAGTTCCTTATATTAAGAATGAAATTGTTGCTATTGCACCGTCATATGATAGTCCTATTATCTTTTTAAAATTTCCAAACTACCCTATATCGGAGAAATTTGCACTTGTTAAGGATTATATTGATGGGTTGCCTTTTACCGTTGCACATGATGGTTTTTATGAATGTAATATCCATGTGCTTTCTGCTCCTACCTTCAATTATTATGATAGAGGAACTACATCTCCACCTTTTTATGTTTCCAAAACGGTAAAATCGCAAGAAACTACTTATGCTATGTATTGGCCATTACTTGATGTGCATGAATTGTTCTTGTATGACATGCCGATGCATAGGAAGAGAGTTAGACTTCGTCATTGCTTGATATATGTTGCTTTGTGCTCACTACTAAATGCCAAATCATTGCTAATTCAAATTGGCTTTGATAGACCTTGGGATCCGGGTGGATCCATTACTTGAGCACTTTATGCCTAGCTTAATGGATTTAAAGAAAGCGCTGCCGGGGAGACAACCTGAAGTTTTGTAGAGTCAATTATTTCCATTGAGTGCTTTAATAAAGTTTTAAAACAAAAAATATAGAGGGGAACCCAAAACTTTTCAAAAAGGAAAGTGAAAGTGAGAGAGACAAGCATTGTTGAAGTGGGGGAGCTCCTTGAACTTTGTTCATGCTCACGGAAACTTTGTGAATCTTAATTACAGAAGCTTTTCAACAAAAATAATTACCCCCCCTGTACAATTCCATTGTATTATAAAAATAATGTGCCAAGATTTGCCTTTAGGATGTTTAAATTGCTTGTTGGTTTGTGCGGTGCAAAACAGAAACTTTGGCTGTAGTGCATGATTTTAAATGTTTTACCGGAACGTCAAACGGTTCTGAAACCTATTGTACTGTATTTCTATACAAAATGTTTATTTTTCCTATTTTTCTCAGAATTTATAGAGTTACAGAAGTATGGTGGATGTTCAAATCTTTACAGACTGTCCTGTTTTCACAGATTGCTGTTATAGCTTCATTATTTGCGTATGTTTGAATTCTTGTTGAAGCCTCCTTTACTTGGGGCCATAGAATTGTGATAGAATACAGTGGGTAATGTTTGTTTATAATTATACAATAATGTCGCAGCAGTACATGATGGAATTTTATTGCCATTTTCACTAACCCCGCCACTAAAAGTTGGTTTAAGTTTTGTGTGGATGAAGTGTTCGAAGATCGAGGAGGTCTCGATATGAGGAGAAGGAGGAGAGGCAAGAGCTCAAGCTCGGGGATGCCCAAGGCACCCCAAGTAAATATTCAAGGAGACTCAAGCGTCTAAGCTTGGGGATGCCCCGGAAGGCATCCCATCTTTCTTCAACAAGTATTGGTATGTTTTCGGATTCGTTTCATTCATGTGATATGTGCAAATCTTGGAGCGTCTTTTGCATTTTGTTTTGACTTTTCTTTTATGCACCATGCTGGTATGAGATAGTACATGGTTGATTTATAGAATGCTCATGGCACTTCACTTATATCTTTTGAGTATGGCTTTATAAAATGCTTGATGTGCTTCACTTATATCATTTGAAGTGTGGATTGCCTGTTTCTCTTCACATAGAAAACGGATGTTTGTAGAATGCTCTTTTGCTTCACTTATATTTGTTAAAGCATTTTCTTTTGTAGACAGAATTGAACCCTCATGCTTCACTTATATCTATTTAGAGAGTTAACAGGAATTGGTCAATTGCATGGTTAGTCATAAAATCCTACATAAAACTTATGGATCACTGAATATGATATGTTTGATTCCTTGCAATAGTTTTGTGATATAAAGATGATAAATATGTGAGAAGTACTAGTAAACGGTTGTGGTTCCCGAAGCATGCACGTATAGTCTCTCGTTATGCTATGAAAGTTGGAGCGCAATTTATCCTTGATTGTCTTCCTTATGAGTGGCGGTCGGGGATGAGCGATGGTCTTTTCCTACCAATCTATCCCCCTAGAGGCATACGTAGTAATACTTTGCTTTGAGGGCTAATAAACTTTTGCAATAAGTATATGAGTTCTTTATGACTAATGTGAGTCCATGGATTATACGCACTCTTACCTTTCCGCAATTTGCTAGCCTCTACGGTACCGTGCATTGCCCTTTCTCACAACGAGAGTTGGTGGAAACTTCGCAGGTGCATCCAAACCCCGTGATATGATACACTCTATCACACATAAAGCTTATTATATCTTCCTCAAAATAGCCACCATACCTACCTATTATGGTTTTTCCATGGCCATTCTGAGATAATTGCCATGCAACTTCCACCGCTTTCGTTTGATGACTTGAGCATTCATTTTCATATTGCTTTGCATGATCATATAGCTGACATAGTAGTTGTGGCTCAACCACTATGCATCATTTTTCATAGATGTTATGCTAGATCATCTCTCAGAGGCATTCATATCACTACAAAAAAATACACTTCCGTGATGATACATGTTTGTCACAGTAGGTCACGTTTTCTGTGATGCATGTACATCCATGACGATTTTATGACACAATCAAGATAATCATACGTGTGCTGTCGTAGAACTGTTCCATGACATTACCAAAATTATCATCATGGAAGTGTCCACTTCCATGACGATAAATCGCGCGTCATAGAAGTGCTTTCGTCAAGGGTGATCGACATGTGGCATCCACCATAACGGCTCGCCATTACGCTATCGTGTCCGGTTTTGATCCGATAACCCGTTAACAGCCCCGACCAATGGGGATTTTCCATGTGTAAAATCATCATTGGCTGCAGGAAACACGTGTCAGCTGATCGTTGGGACAGATGTCATCCACTCATTGGACCGAAGGTGCCTATGATACATCGACATGTGGCACGGCCCAACAGAGGCCCATTCCTGTGAAAAGGCCGGCCCGTTTGACTTGGTCAAAAGGTGGCGGGCCGGCCCATGGAAAGCCTGTTAACGGCGCGTTCACATATAGCCCATTTATAGCCCACTAACCTAGGGCCCATTATGACCTATCCGAATTAGGCCAAGTAGCGTCATCTGGGCCGTCCAATATGATTCCAGCCCATTTTAACTTCTGGCCCATGTATGGCCCATGACGCCTTTCGGGCCATATGAGGCCCTTTGTAACTCTTGGCCCATTAATGGCCTGTGGTGAAACTGACCCATAAGGAACAGTGTATCACTTTATACCCATTAACAGCCCATTATTCCATTGGGCCATTTCCAGCCCATGTTATCTTTCGGCCTTCTCAGGGCCTGTTTATTCTTGGGTTCAGTTCCAGCATTCAGTTACTTACGGCCCGTTACTGTCATTTTCTGCTTGTGGGCCAAATTCAGCATGTGGTTACAGTCGGCCCTTTTGTGGCCCGTTAATACGTTACACTACTAGGGAAAACCCTAGTAGTAGCGTGGGTTTTGAGGCTATCAGCAGCGCGGGCACCCACACTACCAATAAGGCACTACAGCTAACTGTTAGTAGTAGCGTTGTCTGTACCCGCGCTACTACTATTGACTATATCAGCATCGCATTTTCGGAACGCGCTACTATTAGTTAGCTGTAGCGATTTCCTGAGCCCGCGCTACTATTATATCTTTTACCATTTCCCCATTCCAGCTTCAATAAACTGCAATTTCCAGATACTAGGTACTACTAGATATCAATTTCATAAAGCATTATAGGTACTAGGTAGTACTCGCTCGGTTCCAAATTACTCGTCATGGTTTTAGTTCGAATTTGAACTAAAACCACGACGAGTAATTTGGAACCGAGGGAGTACTAGATAACAATTTCATATATACTCAACATGCATCCTCAAGCAGTACAAGGTGACATCGACGAAGATCATCATATTTAGTTCTAGATGATATCGACGACGATCATCATATGTAGTTCTACATGATATCGACGAAGATCATCATATGTAGTTCTAGATGATATAGCCACACACACATATGTAGTTCTAGATGATATCTACGACGAGCATCATCCTCAAGGCTGGGCGGTGGGTGTTCCTGATAGTAATTAGGATGGCCTGTCCAACACGAAGATTCTTGCCAACGAGGAATCTCTTCCACCCAACCGAGTTTAAGTGTGTGCGACCGTCTGTGTCCATGCGGTAAGTACAGGTGGTGACGGAGCCCCTTGCGCTAAGGCGTAGTCCGGCTGAGCCTTCTTCATGAGGCTCGATACCACAACTCACAGATAGGTTCTTTGGCAATTTCTGAATAAGAAAAACATATCAATTAATAAATAGCCTCACACATACTCTTGCAAATATATTTCTATTAAGTCTAGATTTATACACTATCAAAATACACAGTACTACACATTTGTACTAATTAATCATGAATTCTACTAATAAGTATATATGGATTATCTACACTATTAATAGTTCCTTGGATTCTACACTAATAAACATGTGATCAGACTCTACACTAAAGCATATCAATGACTAGATTCCACACAACATATCATTGGACTCTACACTAAGAATATCATCGGATAATTTGCATTTGTAAGTATAACATACCATATCATGTCGATCGACCATGGTACTTGTCAGGCGGGTCACGAATGGCACCCCGACAAAGTCAGCACGTGGTGGAATTATGTCCCATAGGTTGCACACCTCCTCCTCGCTCAGCCTCATTCTTTGAGCTACGATGACTTCATGAAGTGGGTTCTCATCATCTTCATCGAGTGGGTCCTCATTATCTTCATCATCTTCTTCATCTGCATCATCTTCGTCATCTTCATCATCTTTGTCATCTTCATCATCTTCCACCAGGTTGAGATAAATGACAGCCAGCTTGGGTCTTTCTCCTCTGAAGGAGAAGCTGATCAACTCACCACCAGTAAGACGCATGTGGGCGAGGAAATGAGCCCATCCATCTCCTCCAATCTTCGACATATTGCGTCCTTTCTCGACCTCCATAGTGTACAGCCCCCTAGGAGCCTCAAATGTCACAGTGTCTCCTGTCAGCTTGTTGAATGTCAACCTCACATTGCATGGGACGGTCTGTGTAAGAAAAAAATGACACAATGCAGTAATGCCAACACTAAAAATAAAATAGTTGTTACATTTCATCTAATTTCTTACCGCTGCATGACGAAAACTCGGCTGGAAGTAGATGCCAAACAGCTTGCCAGTTGCAAGGCTGCTGGCGCACCTTGACTTGCACAGTCGACAGAGTGATGGTGGTGGCGGCGCCATTTTCCTAAAGCAATATGAGCAAAGGATTGATGATTCACTTCACAAGAAAGAAAAATAGTAGCACGTGATATTTTCCTAAAGCAATATGAGCAAATGATTAATGATTCACTTCACAGGAAAGGATTAATGATTCACTTCACAGGAAAGAAAAACAGTAGCATAGTGGTGGTGGCGCCATTTTATGGACAATTATAATCCTAAGATCTAATAACATATTTGATGTGGACCAGATAATGACCAAGGCATCCAAGAGTTAGGTTAATGCTAGCACAAATTCTGAACCATTAGAGCATCTAAAGGAAGACAAGGGCAAAACCATTATCTTAGTTGGGAAGCTTCCGGTGCCTATTTTGGGAGAAATGACACATCAGATTTCCAGCAGCAACTTCCCACCTAAACCTAATTAATTCTGGAAGTCTCTAGCACTTTATAGAGGCTGGAAAAGATGGTCTTAGAAGTCAGCTTTCATTCAAAAAAAACGGTGCATCATTTGAGGTCTTGAGTCAAAAGTTGTGCAAGTTTCCATGCAAGCTGTCAAGGAATTTATTACAGCGCGAGGCTTAACAAGTTTGCTCCTGCTACAGCTTGGGGCTCATGAATTTACCCTTCTTTTTGAGTTGTTTTCACACCTAACTAGTGGGTGCTTCTAGTATAAATACTCCCCAGCTGTTCCATGTGAGGGGGGATGAGATTTCTGAGTTTATGTTTGTAGACAGCCGGTGAGGTTGTGTTGTGCTGTGAGCACTTGTATCGTTGAGTGTTAGCTCGTGTGTGTGGATTGGAGGTCCTGTCCTCAATTCATATAGGATCCTTGTGGTTCCCTCTTGTGATTATTCATAGGTTCACAAGCTTCATGGTTTGGGTTGCATCCTTGTAAACCAAGCTAGTTATCCGCTGCAATTTATCTGAGAGTGTTTCCTCTTGTTCTTGCCACTTGAGAGAGACAAAGTTTGTTGAAACAAGTGTCGAGTGAGTTTGTTGCTGCTCCTTGTGAGTTCTTTGGCACCGCGAAAGATCGTTTCCGAGGTGACCCGCATCATCTTGGCATCAGATCTTTAGGTTGTTCGTGTTGCTATTTTCTCTCTTGCTGATTTTGTTCTTGAGTAGCTTCCATGGGTTCGAGGAGATCCAGCAGTGTTGATGGTGTGCATGGAGGTAGGCACCTCGTGGAGGAGGAGCTGCCACTTCCCGTGTACGATCCAAGCTTGCAGCCCGCCTATGTGTTGGCATTGGAGGATACACGAGAGTATGTGTTGAACAAGGTGGAGAGGCGCATATCGGCCGTGGAGACCAACCTTGGCCGGAGAATGGACTCCCTCACCGAGGAACTCTGTCGAGATAGGCTTGCTGCACGGGGTCGACATCGACAAATCCCTGAACAACAGGGCCAATGCCACCTTGAGGAGGAGCATGGAGAGCACAACCACGTCTACTCGGGTGATGCTCATAGCTACTACACTGCACCACCTCGGCGTGCTCGCTACGAACATCGAGGTGCTACTTGGGCGCCACCGTCGCCACCACGAGATGGGCTTGCTGCACGGGGTCGACGTTGACAACTCCCCATACAGCAGGTCCACCATGGAGAGCATTGGAGCGACCACTCCGATGATGCTCGAAACTACTACGAGCCTCGACCACGACGTGTTCATCATGATCGTAGCGGAGAAGGCCAAGAAGGCTTTCCCGTGGGAGGAAGAGGTCATGGGCATGCTCATCATGACCATGAAGATGATGGGATTGGTAAATTCAAACTTACCATACCATCATTCAATGGGAAAACCGAGCCCGATGATTATTTGGAGTGGGAGATGCGTGTGGATCAGATTTTTGACAGCCACCACTATACGGAGGAGAAGAAGGTACGATATGCATCCATTGAGTTTACTGGATATGCTTTGATTTGGTGGAACCAACTGTGTCGTGCTGGAGGTCGTCCGGAGACATGGGTGCAAATGAAAAATCTGTTGCGGAGACGGTTTGTTCCTGAACATTTCAGAAGAACCTTGTACAATCGACTCCAACGGTTGTGCCAAGGTAATTCTAGTGTTGAGAGTACTATAAAGAGATGGAGATTTTGATGATTAGGATAGCGGTGAATGAGCCAGAGGAGGACACAATGTCAAGATTCTTTCATGGACTGAATGAAGATGTGCAAGAAAGGATAGAGATGGTTACATATCAAGATTTGCAAGAACTTGTGCATCAAGCTATTCGTGTAGAGCAGCAGCTGAAGCGTCACCGAAATAGCAGCCAAACCTATACATCAAGCACTCGGAGAGGTTCAGCTCAGCGAGAAGTAGATGGAAGTGTCGCTGCAGATTTTTGCTCACACAACAAGATGACCACAAAAGAAGCTAATGCATCAAAGGTTGAATCTTCCAATACTCCTGCCACTCGCATTAGTAATATTCAGTGTCATACATGCAAGGGTAGATGTCACTTCAAGAAGGATTGTCCTAATCTGAAGAAGGTTTTACTCACAAATGATGGATATGTCACCGATGACTCAAGTGACAAATCTGAATCTGAGAAGAAAGATGCAAATTATTGTACTTTTGAGACCGGAGCACCTCCGAGTTCAGATGGAGGAGATGGTGTTAATCTCATGGTTCGCAAAGTGGCTCATGATGATGATCCTATTGTTGAGAAGGGCCAGCGACAAAATGTGTTCCAATCCATTTGCAAGATCAAGGACAAGAACTGCAAGGTGGTCATCGATGGAGGAAGCTACAACAACATCATTAGTAGTGATCTTGTGCATGCTCTTGGGATATCAACATGGAGGCAGCCCCAGCCATATTATGTGAAGTGGTTGAATGGCGTTGGTAAGCTGAAGATTATGCATCGTGCTAGGGTGCAATTTTCAGTGGGAAGTTATGTGGACAAAGTGGTATGTGATGTGGTGCCAATGCAAGCTTGTCATCTTCTTTTGGGAAGACCGTGGCAGTTTGATCATGATGCTACTCACCATAGGAGGTCTAACAAGTATTCTTTCATGCATCAAGGAGTGAACCATGTCTTGGAACCTATGGTGGATCAAGTACTCAAGGTTGAGCAATTCCCACAAGTGAAGAAGCCCAAAAAGAATACCTCAAAACCGAGGACGGTTTTGTTTGAAGGAAGGGAGGATGATGTGGACCAGATCATGACCAAGGCATCCAAGAGTGAGGTTAATGCTAGCACAAATGCTGAACCATTAGAGCATCCAAAGGAAGACAAGGGCAAAACCATTATCTTAGTTGGGAAGCTTCCGGTGCCTATTTTGGGAGAAATGACACATCAGATTTCCAGCAGCAACTTCCCACCTAAACCTAATTAATTCTGGAAGTCTCTAGCACTTTATAGAGGCTGGAAAAGATGGTCTTAGAAGTCAGCTTTCATTCAAAAAAAACGGTGCATCATTTGAGGTCTTGAGTCAAAAGTTGTGCAAGTTTCCATGCAAGCTGTCCAGGAATTTATTACAGCGCGAGGCTCAACAAGTTTGCTCCTGCTACAGCTTGGGGCTCACGAATTTACCCTTCTTTTGAGTTGTTTTCACACCTAACTAGTGGGTGCTTCTAGTATAAATACTCCCCAGCTGTTCCATGTGAGGGGGGATGAGATTTCTGAGTTTATGTTTGTAGACAGCCGGTGAGGTTGTGTTGTGCTGTGAGCACTAGTATCGTTGAGTGTTAGCTCGTGTGTGTGGATTGGAGGGCCTGTCCTCAATTCATATAGGATCCTTGTGGTTCCCTCTTGTGATTCTTCATAGGTTCACAAGCTTCATGGTTTGGGTTGCATCCTTGTAAACCAAGCTAGTTATCCGCTGCAATTTATCTGAGAGTGTTTCCTCTTGTTCTTGCCACTTGAGAGAAACAAAGTTTGTTGAAACAAGTTTCGAGTGAGTTTGTTGCTGCTCCTTGTGAGTTCTTTGGCACCGTGAAAGATCGTTTCCGAGGCGTCCCGCATCATCTTGGCATCAGAGCTTTAGGTTGTTCGCGGTGCTATTTTCTCTCTTGCTGATTTTGTTCTTGAGAAGCTTCCATGGGTTCGAGGAGATCCAGCAGTGTTGATGGTGTGCATGGAGGTAGGCACCTCGTGGAGGAGGAGCTGCCACTTCCCGTGTACGATCCAAGCTTGCAGCCCGCCTATGTGTTGGCATTGGAGGATACACGAGAGTATGTGTTGAACAAGGTGGAGAGGCGCATATCGGCCGTGGAGACCAACCTTGGCCGGAGAATCGACTCCCTCACCGAGGAACTCCGTCGAGATAGGCTTGCTGCACGGGGTCGACATCGACAAATCCCTAAACAACAGGGCCAATGCCACCTTGAGGAGGAGCATGGAGAGCACAACCACGTCTACTCGGGCGATGCTCATAGCTACTACACTGCACCACCTCGGCGTGCTCGCTACGACCATCGAGGTGCTACTTGGGCGCCACCGTCGCCACCACGAGATGGGCTTGCTGCACGGGGTCGACGTTGACAACTCCCCATACAGCAGGTCCACCATGGAGAGCATTGGAGCGACCACTCCGATGATGCTCGAAACTACTACGAGCCTCGACCACGACGTGTTCATCATAATCATCGCGGAGAAGGCCAAGAAGGCTTTGCCGTGGGAGGAAGAGGTCATGGGCGTGCTCATCATGACCATGAAGATGATGGGATTGGTAAATTCAAACTTACCATACCATCATTCAATGGGAAAACCGAGCCCGATGATTATTTAGAGTGGGAGATGCGTGTGGATCAGATTTTTGACAGCCACCACTATACAGAGGAGAAGAAGGTACGATATGCATCCATTGAGTTTACTGGATATGCTTTGATTTGGTGGAACCAATTGTGTCGTGCTGGAGGTCGTCCGGAGACATGGGTGCAAATGAAAAATCTGTTGCGGAGACGGTTTGTTCCTGAACATTTCACAAGAACCTTGTACAATCGACTCCAACGGTTGTGCCAAGGTAATTCTAGTGTTGATGAGTACTATAAAGAGATGGAGATTTTGATGATTAGGACAGCGGTGAATGAGCCAGAGGAGGCCACAATGTCAAGATTCTTTCATGGACTGAATGAAGATGTGCAAGAAAGGATAGAGATGGTTACATATCAAGATTTGCAAGAACTTGTGCATCAAGCTATTCGTGTAGAGCAGCAGCTGAAGCGTCGCCAAAATCGCAGCCAAACCTATACATCAAGCACTTGGAGAGGTTCAGCTCAGCGAGAAGTAGACGGAAGTGTCGCTGCAGATTTTCGCTCACACAACAAGATGACTACAAAAGAAGCTAATGCATCAAAGGTTGAATCTTCCAATACTCCTGCCACTCGCATTAGTAATATTCAGTGCCATACATGCAAGGGTAGAGGTCACTTCAAGAAGGATTGTCCTAATCTGAAGAAGGTTTTACTCACAAATGATGGATATGTCACCGATGACTCAAGTGACAAATCTGAATCTGAGAAGAAAGATGCAAATTATTGTACTTTTGAGACCGGAGCACCTCTGAGTTCAGATGGAGGAGATGGTGTTAATCTCATGGTTCGCAAAGTGGCTCATGATGATGCTCCTATTGTTGAGAAGGGCCAGCGACAAAATGTGTTCCAATCCATTTGCAAGATCAAGGACAAAAACTGCAAGGTGGTCATCGATGGAGGCAGCTACAACAACATCATTAGTAGTGATCTTGTGCATGCTCTTGGGATATCAACATGGAGGCAGCCCCAGCCATATTATGTGAAGTGGCTGAATGGTGTTGGTAAGCTGAAGATTACGCATCGTGCTAGGGTGCAATTTTCAGTGGGAAGTTATGTGGACAAAGTGGTATGTGATGTGGTGCCAATGCAAGCTTGTCATCTTCTTTTGGGAAGACCGTGGCAGTTTGATCATGATGCTACTCACCATGGGAGGTCTAACAAGTATTCTTTCATGCATCAAGGAGTGAACCATGTCTTGGAACCTATGGTGGATCAAGTACTCAAGGTTGAGCAATTCCCACAAGTGAAGAAGCCCAAAAAGAATACCTCAAAACCGAGGACGGTTTTGTTTGAAGGAAGGGAGGATGATGTGGACCAGATCATGACCAAGGCATCCAAGAGTGAGGTTAATGCTAGCACAAATGCTGAACCATTAGAGCATCCAAAGGAAGACAAGGGCAAAACCATTATCTTAGTTGGGAAGCTTCCGGTGCCTATTTTGGGAGAAATGACACATCAGATTTCCAGCAGCAACTTCCCACCTAAACCTAATTAATTCTGGAAGTCTCTAGCACTTTATAGAGGCTGGAAAAGATGGTCTTAGAAGTCAGCTTTCATTCAAAAAAAACGGTGCATCATTTGAGGTCTTGAGTCAAAAGTTGTGCAAGTTTCCATGCAAGTTGTCCAGGAATTTATTACAGCGCGAGGCTCAACAAGTTTGCTCCTGC
The DNA here is from genome assembly GCF_018294505.1 of Triticum aestivum. NCBI lineage: Eukaryota > Viridiplantae > Streptophyta > Magnoliopsida > Poales > Poaceae > Triticum > Triticum aestivum. The sequence continues at coordinate 44,175,574 of NC_057813.1, forward strand.
TACAGCTTGGGGCTCACGAATTTACCCTTCTTTTTGAGTTGTTTTCACACCTAACTAGTGGGTGCTTCTAGTATAAATACTCCCCAGCTGTTCCATGTGAGGGGGATGAGATTTCTGAGTTTATGTTTGTAGACAGCCGGTGAGGTTGTGTTGTGCTGTGAGCACTAGTATCGTTGAGTGTTAGCTCGTGTGTGTGGATTGGAGGGCCTGTCCTCAATTCATATAGGATCCTTGTGGTTCCCTCTTGTGATTCTTCATAGGTTCACAAGCTTCATGGTTTGGGTTGCATCCTTGTAAACCAAGCTAGTTATCCGCTGCAATTTATCTGAGAGTGTTTCCTCTTGTTCTTGCCACTTGAGAGAAACAAAGTTTGTTGAAACAAGTTTCGAGTGAGTTTGTTGCTGCTCCTTGTGAGTTCTTTGGCACCGTGAAAGATCGTTTCCGAGGTGACCCGCATCATCTTGGCATCAGATCTTTAGGTTGTTCGCGTTGCTATTTTCTCTCTTGCTGATTTTGTTCTTGAGTAGCTTCCATGGGTTCGAGGAGATCCAGCAGTGTTGATGGTGTGCATGGAGGTAGGCACCTCGTGGAGGAGGAGCTGCCACTTCCCATGTACGATCCAAGCTTGCAGCCCGCCTATGTGTTGGCATTGGAGGATACACGAGAGTATGTGTTGAACAAGGTGGAGAGGCGCATATCGGCCGTGGAGACCAACCTTGGCCGGAGAATCGACTCCCTCACTGAGGAACTCTGTCGAGATAGGCTTGCTGCACGGGGTCGACATCGACAAATCCCTAAACAACAGGGCCAATGCCACCTTGAGGAGGAGCATGGAGAGCACAACCACGTCTACTCGGGCGATGCTCATAGCTACTACACTGCACCACCTCGGCGTGCTCGCTACGAACATCGAGGTGCTACTTGGGCGCCACCGTCGCCACCACGAGATGGGCTTGCTGCACGGGGTCGACGTTGACAACTCCCCATACAGCAGGTCCACCATGGAGAGCATTGGAGCGACCACTCCGATGATGCTCGAAACTACTACGAGCCTCGACCACGACATGTTCATCATAATCATAGCGGAGAAGGCCAAGAAGGCTTTGCCGTGGGAGGAAGAGGTCATGGGCGTGCTCATCATGACCATGAAGATGATGGGATTGGTAAATTCAAACTTACCATACCATCATTCAATGGGAAAACCGAGCCCGATGATTATTTAGAGTGGGAGATGCGTGTGGATCAGATTTTTGACAGCCACCACTATACAGAGGAGAAGAAGGTACGATATGCATCCATTGAGTTTACTGGATATGCTTTGATTTGGTGGAACCAACTGTGTCGTGCTGGAGGTCGTCCGGAGACATGGGTGCAAATGAAAAATCTGTTGCGGAGACGGTTTGTTCCTGAACATTTCAGAAGAACCTTGTACAATCGACTCCAAAGGTTGTGCCAAGGTAATTCTAGTGTTGAGAGTACTATAAAGAGATGGAGATTTTGATGATTAGGATAGCGGTGAATGAGACAGAGGAGGCCACAATGTCAAGATTCTTTCATGGACTGAATGAAGATGTGCAAGAAAGGATAGAGATGGTTACATATCAAGATTTGCAAGAACTTGTGCATCAAGCTATTCGTGTAGAGCAGCAGCTGAAGCGTCACCGAAATAGCAGCCAAACCTATACATCAAGCACTCGGAGAGGTTCAGCTCAGCGAGAAGTAGATGGAAGTGTCGCTGCAGATTTGTGCTCACACAACAAGATGACCACAAAAGAAGCTAATGCATCAAAGGTTGAATCTTCCAATACTCCTGCCACTCGCATTAGTAATATTCAGTGTCATACATGCAAGGGTAGATGTCACTTCAAGAAGGATTGTCCTAATCTGAAGAAGGTTTTACTCACAAATGATGGATATGTCACCGATGACTCAAGTGACAAATCTGAATCTGAGAAGAAAGATGCAAATTATTGTACTTTTGAGACCGGAGCACCTCCGAGTTCAGATGGAGGAGATGGTGTTAATCTCATGGTTCGCAAAGTGGCTCATGATGATGATCCTATTGTTGAGAAGGGCCAGCGACAAAATGTGTTCCAATCCATTTGCAAGATCAAGGACAAGAACTGCAAGGTGGTCATCGATGGAGGAAGCTACAACAACATCATTAGTAGTGATCTTGTGCATGCTCTTGGGATATCAACATGGAGGCAGCCCCAGCCATATTATGTGAAGTGGTTGAATGGCGTTGGTAAGCTGAAGATTATGCATCGTGCTAGGGTGCAATTTTCAGTGGGAAGTTATGTGGACAAAGTGGTATGTGATGTGGTGCCAATGCAAGCTTGTCATCTTCTTTTGGGAAGACCGTGGCAGTTTGATCATGATGCTACTCACCATAGGAGGTCTAACAAGTATTCTTTCATGCATCAAGGAGTGAACCATGTCTTGGAACCTATGGTGGATCAAGTACTCAAGGTTGAGCAATTCCCACAAGTGAAGAAGCCCAAAAAGAATACCTCAAAACCGAGGACGGTTTTGTTTGAAGGAAGGGAGGATGATGTGGACCAGATCATGACCAAGGCATCCAAGAGTGAGGTTAATGCTAGCACAAATGCTGAACCATTAGAGCATCTAAAGGAAGACAAGGGCAAAACCATTATCTTAGTTGGGAAGCTTCCGGTGCCTATTTTGGGAGAAATGACACATCAGATTTCCAGCAGCAACTTCCCACCTAAACCTAATTAATTCTGGAAGTCTCTAGCACTTTATAGAGGCTAGAAAAGATGGTCTTAGAAGTCAGCTTTCATTCAAAAAAAAACAGTGCATCATTTGAGGTCTTGAGTCAAAAGTTGTGCAAGTTTCCATGCAAGCTGTCCAGGAATTTATTACAGCGCGAGGCTTAACAAGTTTGCTCCTGCTATAGCTTGGGGCTCACGAATTTACCCTTCTTTTTGAGTTGTTTTCACACCTAACTAGTGGGTGCTTCTAGTATAAATACTCCCCAGCTGTTCCATGTGAGGGGGGATGAGATTTCTGAGTTTATGTTTGTAGATAGCCGGTGAGGTTGTGTTGTGCTGTGAGCACTAGTATCGTTGAGTGTTAGCTCATGTGTGTGGATTGGAGGGCCTGTCCTCAATTCATATAGGATCTTTGTGGTTCCCTCTTGTGATTCTTCATAGGTTCACAAGCTTCATGGTTTGGGTTGCATCCTTGTAAACCAAGCTAGTTATCCGCTGCAATTTATCTGAGAGTGTTTCCTCTTGTTCTTGCCACTTGAGAGAAACAAAGTTTGTTGAAACAAGTGTCGAGTGAGTTTGTTGCTGCTCCTTGTGAGTTCTTTGGCACCGTGAAAGATCGTTTCCGAGGTGACCCGCATCATCTTGGCATCAGATCTTTAGGTTGTTCGCGTTGCTATTTTCTCTCTTGCTGATTTTGTTCTCGAGTAGCTTCCATGGGTTCGAGGAGATCCAGCAGTGTTGATGGTGTGCATGGAGGTAGGCACCTCGTGGAGGAGGAGCTGCCACTTCCCATGTACGATCCAAGCTTGCAGCCCGCCTATGTGTTGGCATTGGAGGATACACGAGAGTGTGTGTTGAACAAGGTGGAGAGGCGCATATCGGCCGTGGAGACCAACCTTGGCCGGAGAATCGACTCCCTCACTGAGGAACTCTGTCGAGATAGGCTTGCTGCATGGGGTCGACATCGACAAATCCCTGAACAACAGGGCCAATGCCACCTTGAGGAGGAGCATGGAGAGCACAACCACGTCTACTCGGGCGATGCTCATAGCTACTACACTGCACCACCTCGGCGTGCTCGCTACGAACATCGAGGTGCTACTTGGGCGCCACCGTCGCCACCACGAGATGGGCTTGCTGCACGGGGTCGACGTTGACAACTCCCCATACAGCAGGTCCACCATGGAGAGCATTGGAGCGACCACTCCGATGATGCTCGAAACTACTACGAGCCTCGACCACGACGTGTTCATCATAATCATAGCGGAGAAGGCCAAGAAGGCTTTGCCGTGGGAGGAAGAGGTCATGGGCGTGCTCATCATGACCATGAAGATGATGGGATTGGTAAATTCAAACTTACCATACCATCATTCAATGGGAAAACCGAGCCCGATGATTATTTAGAGTGGGAGATGCGTGTGGATCAGATTTTTGACAGCCACCACTATACAGAGGAGAAGAAGGTACGATATGCATCCATTGAGTTTACTGGATATGCTTTGATTTGGTGGAACCAACTGTGTCGTGCTGGAGGTCGTCCGGAGACATGGGTGCAAATGAAAAATCTGTTGCGGAGACGGTTTGTTCCTGAACATTTCAGAAGAACCTTGTACAATCGACTCCAACGGTTGTGCCAAGGTAATTCTAGTGTTGAGAGTACTATAAAGAGATGGAGATTTTGATGATTAGGATAGCGGTGAATGAGCCAGAGGAGGCCACAATGTCAAGATTCTTTCATGGACTGAATGAAGATGTGCAAGAAAGGATAGAGATGGTTACATATCAAGATTTGCAAGAACTTGTGCATCAAGCTATTCGTGTAGAGCAGCAGCTGAAGCGTCACCGAAATAGCAGCCAAACCTATACATCAAGCACTCGGAGAGGTTCAGCTCAGCGAGAAGTAGATGGAAGTGTCGCTGCAGATTTTTGCTCACACAACAAGATGACCACAAAAGAAGCTAATGCATCAAAGGTTGAATCTTCCAATACTCCTGCCACTCGCATTAGTAATATTCAGTGTCATACATGCAAGGGTAGATGTCACTTCAAGAAGGATTGTCCTAATCTGAAGAAGGTTTTACTCACAAATGATGGATATGTCACCGATGACTCAAGTGACAAATCTGAATCTGAGAAGAAAGATGCAAATTATTGTACTTTTGAGACCGGAGCACCTCCGAGTTCAGATGGAGGAGATGGTGTTAATCTCATGGTTCGCAAAGTGGCTCATGATGATGATCCTATTGTTGAGAAGGGCCAGCGACAAATTGTGTTCCAATCCATTTGCAAGATCAAGGACAAGAACTGCAAGGTGGTCATCGATGGAGGAAGCTACAACAACATCATTAGTAGTGATCTTGTGCATGCTCTTGGGATATCAACATGGAGGCAGCCCCAGCCATATTATGTGAAGTGGTTGAATGGCGTTGGTAAGCTGAAGATTATGCATCATGCTAGGGTGCAATTTTCAGTGGGAAGTTATGTGGACAAAGTGGTATGTGATGTGGTGCCAATGCAAGCTTGTCATCTTCTTTTGGGAAGACCGTGGCAGTTTGATCATGATGCTACTCACCATAGGAGGTCTAACAAGTATTCTTTCATGCATCAAGGAGTGAACCATGTCTTGGAACCTATGGTGGATCAAGTACTCAAGGTTGAGCAATTCCCACAAGTGAAGAAGCCCAAAAAGAATACCTCAAAACCGAGGACGGTTTTGTTTGAAGGAAGGGAGGATGATGTGGACCAGATCATGACCAAGGCATCCAAGAGTGAGGTTAATGCTAGCACAAATGCTGAACCATTAGAGCATCTAAAGGAAGACAAGGGCAAAACCATTATCTTAGTTGGGAAGCTTCCGGTGCCTATTTTGGGAGAAATGACACATCAGATTTCCAGCAGCAACTTCCCACCTAAACCTAATTAATTCTGGAAGTCTCTAGCACTTTATAGAGGCTAGAAAAGATGGTCTTAGAAGTCAGCTTTCATTCAAAAAAAAACAGTGCATCATTTGAGGTCTTGAGTCAAAAGTTGTGCAAGTTTCCATGCAAGCTGTCCAGGAATTTATTACAGCGCGAGGCTTAACAAGTTTGCTCCTGCTATAGCTTGGGGCTCACGAATTTACCCTTCTTTTTGAGTTGTTTTCACACCTAACTAGTGGGTGCTTCTAGTATAAATACTCCCCAGCTGTTCCATGTGAGGGGGGATGAGATTTCTGAGTTTATGTTTGTAGATAGCCGGTGAGGTTGTGTTGTGCTGTGAGCACTAGTATCGTTGAGTGTTAGCTCATGTGTGTGGATTGGAGGGCCTGTCCTCAATTCATATAGGATCTTTGTGGTTCCCTCTTGTGATTCTTCATAGGTTCACAAGCTTCATGGTTTGGGTTGCATCCTTGTAAACCAAGCTAGTTATCCGCTGCAATTTATCTGAGAGTGTTTCCTCTTGTTCTTGCCACTTGAGAGAAACAAAGTTTGTTGAAACAAGTGTCGAGTGAGTTTGTTGCTGCTCCTTGTGAGTTCTTTGGCACCGTGAAAGATCGTTTCCGAGGTGACCCGCATCATCTTGGCATCAGATCTTTAGGTTGTTCGCGTTGCTATTTTCTCTCTTGCTGATTTTGTTCTCGAGTAGCTTCCATGGGTTCGAGGAGATCCAGCAGTGTTGATGGTGTGCATGGAGGTAGGCACCTCGTGGAGGAGGAGCTGCCACTTCCCATGTACGATCCAAGCTTGCAGCCCGCCTATGTGTTGGCATTGGAGGATACACGAGAGTGTGTGTTGAACAAGGTGGAGAGGCGCATATCGGCCGTGGAGACCAACCTTGGCCGGAGAATCGACTCCCTCACTGAGGAACTCTGTCGAGATAGGCTTGCTGCATGGGGTCGACATCGACAAATCCCTGAACAACAGGGCCAATGCCACCTTGAGGAGGAGCATGGAGAGCACAACCACGTCTACTCGGGCGATGCTCATAGCTACTACACTGCACCACCTCGGCGTGCTCGCTACGAACATCGAGGTGCTACTTGGGCGCCACCGTCGCCACCACGAGATGGGCTTGCTGCACGGGGTCGACGTTGACAACTCCCCATACAGCAGGTCCACCATGGAGAGCATTGGAGCGACCACTCCGATGATGCTCGAAACTACTACGAGCCTCGACCACGACGTGTTCATCATAATCATAGCGGAGAAGGCCAAGAAGGCTTTGCCGTGGGAGGAAGAGGTCATGGGCGTGCTCATCATGACCATGAAGATGATGGGATTGGTAAATTCAAACTTACCATACCATCATTCAATGGGAAAACCGAGCCCGATGATTATTTAGAGTGGGAGATGCGTGTGGATCAGATTTTTGACAGCCACCACTATACAGAGGAGAAGAAGGTACGATATGCATCCATTGAGTTTACTGGATATGCTTTGATTTGGTGGAACCAACTGTGTCGTGCTGGAGGTCGTCCGGAGACATGGGTGCAAATGAAAAATCTGTTGCGGAGACGGTTTGTTCCTGAACATTTCAGAAGAACCTTGTACAATCGACTCCAACGGTTGTGCCAAGGTAATTCTAGTGTTGAGAGTACTATAAAGAGATGGAGATTTTGATGATTAGGATAGCGGTGAATGAGCCAGAGGAGGCCACAATGTCAAGATTCTTTCATGGACTGAATGAAGATGTGCAAGAAAGGATAGAGATGGTTACATATCAAGATTTGCAAGAACTTGTGCATCAAGCTATTCGTGTAGAGCAGCAGCTGAAGCGTCACCGAAATAGCAGCCAAACCTATACATCAAGCACTCGAAGAGGTTCAGCTCAGCGAGAAGTAGATGGAAGTGTCGCTGCAGATTTTTGCTCACACAACAAGATGACCACAAAAGAAGCTAATGCATCAAAGGTTGAATCTTCCAATACTCCTGCCACTCGCATTAGTAATATTCAGTGTCATACATGCAAGGGTAGATGTCACTTCAAGAAGGATTGTCCTAATCTGAAGAAGGTTTTACTCACAAATGATGGATATGTCACCGATGACTCAAGTGACAAATCTGAATCTGAGAAGAAAGATGCAAATTATTGTACTTTTGAGACCGGAGCACCTCCGAGTTCAGATGGAGGAGATGGTGTTAATCTCATGGTTCGCAAAGTGGCTCATGATGATGATCCTATTGTTGAGAAGGGCCAGCGACAAATTGTGTTCCAATCCATTTGCAAGATCAAGGACAAGAACTGCAAGGTGGTCATCGATGGAGGAAGCTACAACAACATCATTAGTAGTGATCTTGTGCATGCTCTTGGGATATCAACATGGAGGCAGCCCCAGCCATATTATGTGAAGTGGTTGAATGGCGTTGGTAAGCTGAAGATTATGCATCATGCTAGGGTGCAATTTTCAGTGGGAAGTTATGTGGACAAAGTGGTATGTGATGTGGTGCCAATGCAAGCTTGTCATCTTCTTTTGGGAAGACCGTGGCAGTTTGATCATGATGCTACTCACCATAGGAGGTCTAACAAGTATTCTTTCATGCATCAAGGAGTGAACCATGTCTTGGAACCTATGGTGGATCAAGTACTCAAGGTTGAGCAATTCCCACAAGTGAAGAAGCCCAAAAAGAATACCTCAAAACCGAGGACGGTTTTGTTTGAAGGAAGGGAGGATGATGTGGACCAGATCATGACCAAGGCATCCAAGAGTGAGGTTAATGCTAGCACAAATGCTGAACCATTAGAGCATCTAAAGGAAGACAAGGGCAAAACCATTATCTTAGTTGGGAAGCTTCCGGTGCCTATTTTGGGAGAAATGACACATCAGATTTCCAGCAGCAACTTCCCACCTAAACCTAATTAATTCTAGAAGTCTCTAGCACTTTATAGAGGCTAGAAAAGATGGTCTTAGAAGTCAGCTTTCATTCAAAAAAAAACAGTGCATCATTTGAGGTCTTGAGTCAAAAGTTGTGCAAGTTTCCATGCAAGTTGTCCAGGAATTTCTTACAGCGCGAGGCTCAACAAGTTTGCTCCTGCTACAGCTTGGGGCTCACGAATTTACCCTTCTTTTTGAGTTGTTTTCACACCTAACTAGTGGGTGCTTCTAGTATAAATACTCCCCAGCTGTTCCATGTGAGGGGGGATGAGATTTCTGAGTTTATGTTTGTAGACAGCCGGTGAGGTTGTGTTGTGCTGTGAGCACTAGTATCGTTGAGTGTTAGCTCGTGTGTGTGGATTGGAGGGCCTGTCCTCAATTCATATAGGATCCTTGTGGTTCCCTCTTGTGATTCTTCATAGGTTCACAAGCTTCATGGTTTGGGTTGCATCCTTGTAAACCAAGCTAGTTATCCGCTGCAATTTATCTCAGAGTGTTTCCTCTTGTTCTTGCCACTTGAGAGAAACAAAGTTTGTTGAAACAAGTGTCGAGTGAGTTTGTTGCTGCTCCTTGTGAGTTCTTTGGCACCGTGAAAGATCGTTTCCGAGGCGACCCGCATGTACCAAAGCATTTCGGTGGCACCTATTGCCGAAAAAATAACAATGAAATGGTGCATACTAAATCAACTAAATCAACTAGCATACTAAATCCACTAGCATACTAAATCAACTAAATCAAAATGTTCTAAATCAACTAAATCAACTAGCCTACTAAATCAACTAAATCAACTAGCCTACTAAATCAAGTAAATCAACTAGCCTACTAAATCAACTAAATCAAAATGTTCTAAATCAACTAAATCAACTAGCCTACTAAATCAACTGAATCATATCAACTAAATCAGAATGTTTCATATGAACTAGCCTACTAAATCAAAATGTACCAGGGAGGAGGGAGAAGGAGGGGCGACTCGAGGAGGGAGAAGAGAGTAGGACGGAGGAGGAAGGCGGAGCGAGGAGGGGCTGGCCGGCGGCGAGTGCAGGGAGAATGGAGGAGGAAGGCGGAGCGAGGAGGGGTCGGCCAGTGGCGAGTGGAGGAAGGATGGAGGAGGAGGCTGGTACCGAGTCCAGCGAGGAGGATGAGGTGACGGCGGCGCAAATTGGAGGAGGGGCGACGGGGGAGGACTGGCGGCGCGGGGGTTGAGGGGGAGATCGAGTGTGTGTGTGAGTGTGATCTGGATCGGATAGGTGAGCGGGGGGAGATGGAATGGCTTAGCAGTAGCGCGCTATAGCAAAATGGGCTACTGCTAAACGACCTATCAGTAGCGCCTTTCGCCGAGAACGCGCTACTGCTATGTTAGACATAGACATAAAAATACATTGATCATCAATTGTCTTTTTGTGTACAATCTGATTTGTCAATAGGAATCCTCGATGGTTGGTTTAAGAACAGGCGAGGATTCCTATTGCAGCCACAGATCCTACACATAGAGTTCAATGAAGACCAAGTGCTTGTGAAAGTTGTAGAAGTAACATATTTAAGGTGGTACAAACTCTCTTCACGGAGCGAGGTGGGACTAAATTTTTGTAGTAACCTTAGTAGTAGCGATTATTACGTAAATGTGCTACTGCTATCATCCGTAGCAATAGCGCTCTTTGTGTTAACGCGCTGTTGCTATAACTGGCCTCGCGGCGGCGTCGTGGGAATTTTAGCAGTAGTGCGTCCTAGAGTGTGCGCGCTGCTGATAAACTTGTTTCAGCAGCGAGTTTTGAAAGAGCGCGCTACCGCTACATAGCAGCAGCGCCTAATTTTAAAGCGCGCTGCTGGTAAGATTCTGTGTATAGGCTTTTCCCTAGTAGTGTTTGGCCGTTTTCATAGCGTCATCAAATACGGCCGATTAATAACGGCCCATTATGGTCAGCCCATGAACGGACGATTCCAACTCTAGCCCATTTATGGCCATAATGTGGTCTGTTATTGGCCCATGTTTGGCCAATCGATCATACGGCCCGTATAAGGCCCATTGATGATACGACACGTAGAAGGCCCATTGTGTCTATGGCCCGTAGAAGGCCCATTGTTTCTATGGCCTGTAGAAGGCCTATTGTTTCTACGGCCCGTAGAAGGCCCATTGTTTCTATGGCCCGTAGGAGGCCCAGTGTCAGTACAGTAAATATGTAGCCCATGGTTATTATGGCCTAGTTTTAAAAAATAGGTTATTGCGGCCACTAGCAAACCACGGAAAAAGAACTGCATTGACTACAAGAAAACAAATAAACAAGACAACAAGGAAATAAATAAGCAAGCAACTTACGCTAGGCTATCACGGCTATTACACATATTACATCCACTAGGCATCAAAGTTCGCCACCAGTGCAAATATGGGGAACAAAGCAGCATATAAACGCCGCAGCAAAACAAGTCCAAAACTGAAACCACTTCAGAAGAGCTCAAGAAACAATATCCTAGGTACCCATAATGCTGGCAATATGCTTAGCAAGCTTATTAACTTTCTCTTGTTTGGCGCTTAAATCCTCCAGCGCTTGCTGTTGCACAAGAAAGTATGCATCTGAATTCTGCAGGGACTTCCTCAGTCCTTCGGCTTCTTGCTGCAGCACAACTGACTGATGCCTTTCAGCTTGTAGCTGAGACTTAAGAAGCCAAAGTCATTCAAGCAGCGAATTCAAAGAGCTTATGCCAGCGGTACTGGCCAGTAGCTCGAACACTACATCAACGCAGGACTGTGGGGTTTTCTCACTGTCTACAAGATCGTGTTTATCTCCTTTCTTGGAGACCAACAAGGTTGTCTCACTATCTTGAACCTTATCTGCATTACTTTCTACACCATTGCATAGTGGGGTGCTCTTCTCCAATATTCTGTTCACATACTACAAGAGAAACAAGCAGACATCACTGGTTTAGCATGTAGTATACGAAACTCATTTTGGTAAACCAGTTCAGTAGTAAGGTCGACAGGATAACAGCATGAAGCAAACATATATCTATGTACCATGGTCACTGTATTGTCCATATCATTCTAGTTTATGTTGCCTAATCAAGATAGAGACACATTCAACTCATATATTTTTAAGACACAACAATATAGACAGAATATAAGTGTGAGAAACTACACAACATTGGCAACACTTGTAATGTGCATCACATGAGAACATAACTGTTTATACAACTAAAACTGAAATCAACATAGAGAAAGAAGTTAGAACAACAATCCAGTTAAAGAAATAGGTTTAAAACATACTTGTTGCACCATTGGAGTTTCAATTGGATCCTTCAAATTCAAAAGTAGTTGGTATGAGTAAATACAGTGATGCAACAGCAAAGGAGTATGGACCATAGCTACGGAATCTGACCTGAGAACACTTCCTCTTCTGCTTTAAACATGGAGTTTGGGTTCGCTGTGGTGGTCTTCGTGCTTTAGGCACTGCAGTTGCTTTACAAACTGCTCGTGTGGGGGTACTCTGTGGTGGACATGGTGCTTTGTCAACTAGAAGTGGGTTACTATCCGCTCAGGTTGCGGTTAGATGGGTTGTAGCTGGTTCTCTGCCCAACGGTGTAGGTGTGCAATCTGGAAGAGTCTCGATTATGTGTGGTGGGGCTAGTTTGTGGGCCAGTACAACCATCGTTCTATCTACATCGACAGGTAGCACTGTCTTTTGTGAAGAACGGGTTTTTGCTCCCTTGGATACTGCCATCATCCCCTCCAATTCAAATGGCTGATAAACAAGAAAGTAAATTGAACATATAGACATTATATGATAGACATATGTGGTTACTCACATATATGTTGTCTAACCAAACAGGACAACATGACACAATTTCACATATATGATGCCTAACTAAACATGATAGCATGACACAATTTCAGATATATGATGGATAATTTAACAGGATATAATGGCATAATTCAACATATGATGAGTATGTAAACATGATGACATGACAAAACTATATGATGTCTTTCTAAAATAGGTTGGGCTGAAATAATTCACATACATGTTGTCTAAGTATACAGGATGGCATGATATAATTGACATAATTGATTCATATACTAAGCAGCTGGCACTCGCATGTATGATCTCTAAACTAAGCAGATGGAATTCAATATTGTGCATATGATGTCTAAACTAGGCAATGCAAGACACCATATGCATGATATGAGAAATATAAACATTGCAACTTAGAGCATACACCTCAGGTGGGATATAGGACTGGTCATGTGTCTCTGAATCCTCCTCTGAGGAGCTCCTTGTAACCATCGAGATATATGCTTCAACAGGTACCATTGCCTGCTGTGAAGACCTTGTTTTCACTCCAGATTTTTCCATAACCGGCTCAAATGGCTGATACACGTGAAGAGTAGTTCAATATACACAGATTGTCGACAAATGGAATACGTAATGGAAAATAAGAAGGCATGCAATAATTCACATATATGATGCCTGGCTACATGGCGGTGCATAATTCACATATATGATAACTAGCTGAAAAACATGGCATTGCATAATTCACATATCTGATATAGAAAGCAAACAGGAGGCATTCACACAAAGCATGTCTAATCTAAGCAGATGGCATGGCAATGCAAGACACCATATGCATGATATGAGCAATATAACCCTGCAAAGTTAGAGCATGCACCTCAGGGGGGGGGGGATACGACTGGTCATATGTCTCTGAATCCTCCTCTAAGGAGCTATCTGTAACCAGCAAGAAATCTGCATCGACATGTAGCACAGACTGCTCAGAAGACCTTGTTTTCTCTCCAAATTTTCCCATGACCGACTCAAATGGCTGATGCACAGGAAGAGTAGATGAATGTATAAACATTGTTGACAAATGGAATACATTATGAAAAAAATATGGCATGATACAATTCACATATACGATGACTGGCTAAACAGGATGGCATTGCATAATTCCCATATACTCCCTCCATTCCTAAATATTTGTCTTTTTAGAGATTTCAAATGGAGTACCACATACGGATGTATATAGACATATTTTAGAGTGTAGATTCACTCATTTTGCTCTGTATGAAGTCACTTGTTGAAATCTCTAAAAAGAAAAATATTTAGGAACGGTGGGATTATGGTATAGAAACCAAATAGGTGGCATTCACACAAAGCAAATCTAAACTAAGCTGGTGACATATAAGATGTATAATGTAAGCAATGCGATGCGCCATATGCATGATATGACCAACATCAGCATGCCAGGTTAGAGCAAACATCTCAGGTGGTAAATAGGAGTGGTTGGCTCCCTCTGAATCCCCATCTGAACAATTATCTTCCTCTAGAATACAATCTAGAATGGCGGGAGGGGGGGGGGGGGCACTTCGCCCACCATGGAGTGGCGTCTGCATGACATTATATTCCCACGCAACGGTCTTCTCTTTTTCTCTACATGTTCAGTACGATTGTGTACAATAGCTGACATGCATAATAAAAAATAGTTAGATTTTGTAAGGCCTAAGGGGTGCATGCAGAAATCAAGACTGATGGTAGCAAACGAGTGGATAGATCCAAAAGTAATGATAGCAGGTATATTATAGCTTCAGCTTAAAAAGATAGTATATGGAGAATCTACTGTTTGTTGCCCACCCAACATGAACCACATAGAAGACCCTAGATGAACCAGATAGTAGACAGACACTACTCATTGCTGCCTCGATATGAGACCCACGTGCATTTTAAAACTCAAGTTTGAACGATAAAGTAGCAGGTAATAATAACCGATGTATAACGTAAGCAAACACGAAAGGCTGCGACCTCTCTTCCGGAACTGTGTAGTCCTCGGGTTCATCTGCTCAGTCGATGATGGTAATGCAGTTGGCGTGGCTGCCAGCAATGGGGAAGATAATCTAAGGCGGCGAAAGAAAGTCTGCAGGGCGAATCTCTGCTACAGTGAATGCTTATGTCGATGGTGCACCTCAGGTGGGGTGGATGATGGCACGACAGGAGCAGGACATACCACACAGAGTTTTCTTTGACACCTATCTAAAAATGAAGTAAATCTATAAGGGCTCATTTGAATTGTAGGATTCTATAAACGCAAGGACAGGAAAAACACAGGAATAGGATAGGAATGCACGTGCAAAACAGAGCATTTGGAAACATAGGATTTCTATCAACCTGGGTGTTTGGTTGACTTGAATTGGAAGAACACATGAATAGAGAAACATGGTCAAATTAAAGTCAAACCACGTGAAAATGAAAAAAATGAGAATCTTATTATGCCAGTAATGCAATTAGTTATGTTCTTCATGCATATTAATTTGAAAAAGATGTCCAAGTGAATATTAAAATTCCTACATTTTTTCTTTGAAAAAGACACCAAAGGAAAAAAAATCCTCCAGGTTTGCTTTGCTCCACTCCTTCTAACCAAATGCATGAATAGTAGTACCATAGTAGTTCCATAGCAAAGGATCCCTAAGGAATCGACATGAATGCAGAGTAATAAAGTGATGCGACGAGTGTACAACCTCTTTGGCATAGCCTTGTGGACCTCAGCATCATTGGGTTGGACGTGGATGATGGTGATGCTGGTGTGACAGTCGGAGGCGGGGAAGAAGATCCGAGGCCTCTGGAAACAGCACCGAGGGTACTGCTCTGCTGTGATGGATGGTTCCATCATTGGAGTAGCTCCAGTGAGGTGTACAGTGGCGAGGCTGAAGCAGTACAAGACAGATAACGTTAATTTGAAGTGGGACACTAATATCATCTGCAATAGATGATGTAAAATACATCACCAAAAAGTGCTAGATGTAAAATGCATCAGCCACGCCATTGCCGCTCTGACAAATGATGTAAGTACTGTTCACTCTGAACTTAACTGAAGAAACTGAACTTTACAATCGAAACTGAATTTTACTATCGAAACTGATTGAACTAGTAGCAGAGCATTGCAATAGATGTTTAGGGCGTTCGAGCACTAGTAGCAGAGAAGCAGTGATCTAAATCAGAAGACGCTCGAGCAGGGAACGCACTAGCAGAGAGCAAGTTGTGCAGTAGCACCGTGAGCGAGTGCTAAAGCAGCAACTCCTATAGCTGCCGGAGGTCGTGCAGCGGCAGCAGCAGCGCGAGCGAGAGCAAGAGCAGAGCAGCAGCACGAACGAGAGCAAGAGCAGAGCAACATCATGACCGACAACAATAGCAGAGCAGAGCAGTAGCACGAATGAAAGCAAGAGCAGTGCATCAAAGCGACCGACAGCAAGAACAGAGCCGCAGCGTGAGCGAGAGCCAGAGCAGGTGCAACTAGTGCCGGTGTGGAATTTGCCGCTGAGGAAGCAACGACATGGGGGAGAGACGCCGTGCATGAAGTGGTCGGTGACGGTGCCGTCGATGGAGCCCGCCATGGCTGCTCGGTATCGAGCACCGGCAGCTCCGTGAGATCAAATAAAAGGATAAATGTAGCAGTGAGTGCAGAACCTCCTTGGTGGCGCCAAGTTGGCCTCGGCTTCATTGGAGGAATTGGTGAGGCTGTTGTGGTTCTGGTGGGGCAGGTCAAGACGGCGCTATGGGGATGGAGGTGGCGCGATAGATGAGGCGAACATCAGGGAAGCTCCTTGGAGGTGGAGGACGGGGCGGCAGATTTGGCGTGACGACGAGATCGATAATGAATCCTCATCTGGTGCAGTGCATGAGGGACGACAAGCTGTTGCGGTGGATGACGTTGTCGGGGAAGAGTCTCCGGCTGGGTGGCGGTCATGAGGCCGATGAAGGAGTGTCGGGTTTCGCGGGTTCTGGCGGCCTCGGTGTATGAATGGGGGGAACAAAGGGCATGGCAGGGGGAGCCATGGCTTAGGGACGTGCGTGTCCAAAATGTAGGGTAAGTTACCAGTGTACCCCCACCAGTTTTGACACCACGACGTCGAGCCGACATTTCCGGCTGAGCGGTAGATGGGGGATTTTGCGTGTCTCGGCTGCGAGACCGATTTCAGATGAGGAGGGAGTTTTCATGCACCTCGAAATTTTGCATAACAAGGCGTGGCGCGGGTTGAAGAGGCGGGAGTTTCAAAGCAGGTGAGAGAAAAGATACTCGAGCTTGAAAATATCGGGATAACAAGGTACAGATTCCTTGTTCGGCATAACAAACTTAACATGTACAAAAAAACAATTCATACAAGACACAAGAGAGTCATGTCCCCCTTTACTATATTGCTATAAATGCCATTGAAAAACTACAAGAAAAATGTAAAAAATCTGGAGAACAAGATTACCCTGTACAGTACCAAATCGATTCGCACTTCCCTCAACAACAACAAAAAACAAATCAATTCCCACCAAAATAAAGAGTAATGTCCCTTTTTATATGATTACAAATGTCAGGATCTCGAATTTCAATCTTTGAATCCATGTTATGTTGAATTCGAATATATCGTTAGGTGACCTTGCGGTTTATAATTGATGTAGTCATACTTTTTGATCTTCCATCATATATGAACATTTTAGTCCACCCTAGGAACATATATATTGTCGTCTACCATATGGACTAAATTTGAATCAATTTTCCTTATGTGAATACGATTGTTGTCAAGTTATACAATCATTTAAATATTATCTGATAACAAAAACCATGCATATAGCAGTAATCATATTTCACCACGAACTACATGTACCATACGATCTCCAATTCAAATATTTGTATCCATTCTATGTTGAATTCAAATCATAGTACATTGGTCTAGGTAGCGAGATGTTCGGGATAATCTAAACCCTATTTTCATATGTATAATTTTTGGCTGAATTGGGACAAGTTTTGGTATAAGCTTCTTGCAAAACCGGAGATTCTCTCAACAAGCCTCGTGGTTCCTAGAGGGAACGTGACACCTTTGTGTGCGAAATGATATACGTTGCCTCCCCTCTGATTTTCTTTATAGAGGCAACATAGAACTATATGAGTGCCCTGCTAAATTTTGGAATTATTTTGGGTTTGTTTGGCCTTTTTATATATTAATTGATTTTCTGGACATTTAATGTGCATAATCCAAATTTGAAGTGCAAGCACATGCTCCGGTGCACCAAAATTGGTTGAAAAATCCCATGTGTGTCCTTGGTTGAATTTCTAGGTCCCATGCAAGAAATGAGAATGAAATTCAAACATCTGGGCGTCATGACTCGGCCGAGAACACCATCAAACTTGGATTTTAAATTCATGTAAATCCAAAACTCGCCTGGACATTATGAAACTTGGCATGGTGTTATGTCATGGCACTAACATGCCGTGGTAAAAAATTGGGCCGATTTGGAACAAGTTTTGGTATAAGCTTCTTGCGAACCGAAGCTTATCTCAAGAAGGCTCGTGGTTCTGAGAGGAAACGTGCCCCCTTTGAGTGCGAAATGATATACATTGCCCCCCCCTTGAGTTTCTTTACAGAGGCAACATAGAACTACATGAGTGCCCTGTCAAAATTTTGAATTATTCCAGGTTCGTTTGGCCTTTTTATACATTAATTGAGTTTCTGGTCATTTAATGTGCATAATTCAAATTCAAACTACAAGAACATGCTCCCGTGCACCAAAGTTGGTTGAAAAATCACATGTGTGTCCTCGGGTGAATTTGTAGGTCCCATGCAAGAAATGGGAATGAAATTCAAACATCTAGGCATCGTGGCTCGGCCGAGAACATTGAGAAAATTGGTTTTAAAATTCTTGTAAATCCAAAACACGCCTGAAAATCACGAAACTTGGCATGGTGTCATGTCATGGTACTGCCATGCTGTGGTAAAAAAATTGGCCAAATAGGAACAAATTTTGGTATAAGCTTCTTGCAAACCGGAGCTTCTCTCAAGAAGGCTCGTGGTTCTGAGAGGGAACGTGCCACCTTTGTGTGCATAATTCAAATTTGAAATACAAGCACATGCTCCAGTGCACCAAAGTTGGTTGAAAAATCACATGTGTGTCCTCGGGTAAATTTCTAGGTCCCATGCAAGAAATGGGAATGAAATTCAAAATTCCGGGCGTCGTGGCTCGGCTGGAAACATTGAGAAACTTGGTTGTTTAATTCATGTAAATCCAAAACACGCATGAAAATCATGAAACTTGGCTTGGTGCCAAACATTGAGAAACTTGGTTTTTTAATTCATGTAAATCCAAAACACACATGAAAATCATGAAACTTGGCTTGGTGCCATGACATGGCACCAACATGCTGTGGTAATTTTGCTGTACGAGTTGTGAAGGCGCACACATTAACAATGAACAAAGTCATTTTGGAACCGTGGGCATTCTATTTTCCATTTACATGCCGCCACACATCCCCTTTTTTTATTAGCTAGGAGGCGCCGTGCAGGGTAGCTATTTGAGTACGAGAGGTGTGCGATCAGACCCCTGCGCGTGCTTATCAGGAGGAGAGCCCTTTGACCTCCATCTGTCGTCCACCTCTCTCCCAAGGTCTCCATTAATGTCACCCGAGCCTCTATTTAATGGCGTGGCTATGTCTCACTCGACTGAGATTTAAGAGAGAAAAAAGAAAATCTGAAAAGAAAATTTTGCACGAATCTTGATGTAAGATCAGACAGACCTATATAGCATGTACTGCGACTTATAGCAAGACTGGTGAATATATAAGTACGATGACAATGGATAATAATTGTCTTACATAATTAGGAAGATAATTAAAAAAGCCACATGCGTCTACGCCCGAAATACACAAGGGAAAAGAAGAAGGAAGACAACGATCAGGCTCACTGATCTCTACTTTCTTGATACGTTGCTGTAGGCCGCGGGAACTAGTCTCCGCGGCAAGAGGTGATGAGCTCTTTCGTATCCTCAAGACGTTGCTCGAGAGCATCCATGGATTCCTCCACCAGCCTTTGGCGCTCGATGCAGAGCATGCCATTACCGTCCATAAGTTTCTTGACAATGACGCCGGTCCTCTTCAACAAGGCACTGGTCTCCTCCTGCTGGTCTGCACTTCAGACGATCTTCGCCCTCAACAGGTTGTGCTCGGCCTGGAGCCTCTCATTGCCCTCCCTTAGTTGCCGGATGACGCCGGTAACCTATTCAAATGAGGCTTTCATTTCGTCCTGCAACCTCGCCCAGCCGGAGATCTGTTCCATCTGGCTATGGACGATCGCATGCATGCGCCTGTAAGAGTCGTCGCCTGCCCATGAAACATTTTCCCAGGCCGCCGCGGCGCGGCGGGACATCTCTGCTGCATTCACGGTGCGGCAGGACATCTCTGCTGGTTCTGCGGCGCGGCCGGACCAGTCTGTTGCATCGACGGCGCAGCAGGACCTCCGTGCTGCTTTGGTGATGCGACATGACCTCTGTGCTGCTACTTCCGTGCGGCGGGACTTGTCGGCTCCTTTCACGGTGAGGCGGGCATCTCTCTTGCTTCTGCTTCCATGCCCGCCTCTCCCTGGTGGTAATCTCTTGACCAAGAACTTACGCTGGCCATGGCAGACGCAAGGGAAGGATGATGAATGACTTGTTTGTTTTTGTGGATGAGGATTTGAGGAGGAATGTGAAGTCATCTTGGCATAGTAGTATTTATAACCGAGTAATAATACACTCCTAAGTGGGAAACCGTTTAGGTTGTGATCGGTGTGAATAGGTCTGCAATTAAATATAGCGTGGTAGTAGTAGTAATTTGGAATGTGATGAGACGCAAGCTCAAAATTTATTAACGATTCTAGTTTTGAAGTGCGGTACTATTCCCGGATGGCGTAACGTGGGCACGTGTTCTCGGCCGTGGTGTAGCATATGCCATGGTAGTTCTTTTTATACTGATGTGTACGTCCAATAACTAGCACCGTCGGATACATATCTTACGGTTATTGGGGTGTTCGATAGAAATAGCCTCGTGGCGAGCTATAGATAGTCTTTTTTGCAGACGCATTACATCTATCTCTCGGGACTTCTGGCACGCACCATCTCTAGCTCCCTAGGTCGATGCCACACACATACACTTGTACTTTGAGTTTAGTATGTTATACAGGAAGAGAAGAGGTGCACGCATGCACTCGTCCTCTCTCACACACGCATCTATAGCTACGAATTGTAGTGTTCTCAACCATCTGATTGGCTCTATCATAGGTTTCACGTTGCTCCTTGGCCCTGAGATTGAGAAGTTTAAAATGTGGAGGCTAAGCTGGAGGCGCGAGGTTTTGATTAATGTGCAGGCCGCACACGGCACCAACATGACACGAGCTTCGTCTGCCTAGTGCGCAGTCGGGTAAGTTGTCCAACATAACCAGGCCCTGCTTGGTATCTGCGCCTCGACTTATGCACAGAGAAAGTAGGGTTGGAGGAAGTACTACTAGTAGTATTACTACTTTGATGTGTCGTGTCAACTCGCACAAGTATGAATCACTTCGTGAACAAACAAGCATATAAGCTCCCTCCATCCAAAAATACTTGTCATCAAAATGGATAAAAAGGGACGTATCTAGAAGTAAAATACGTCTAGATACATCTCCTTTTATCCATTTTGATGACAACTAGTACTTCTTACCCAAAGGAACTTTATATCCAACACACACAAAATATCTGTTCGACTGTTGGAAATTACTGATCTGATGTTGAAGTAATTGCTGCATCGCCACCAAAACCCACCATGTCTTAAGCTAAAGTAGACCGAGCTAATCCCTATATTAGCATATTACTAAGATAAACAGAAGTTACTGTAGAAACATTTAGAGTGTGAGCTTGTTAATCTGAATGTGGAGGCACTCCAGCTTAGCCCCGTCCAGCAGCTTGGGAAGAACTGTGAAGAAGGTCAGCTCTTGCACGACGACATCGTCGGGATCCTTGCTGCTTGTCAGCTCCGTTTCCACCTTGACGGCGTCGGTCGTGCCTTTGGTCTCCCCCGGCGGGTTAATTGCCCACAGCTTGGCCATGTAGTGCGGCAGTGGGGATGCCCCCGCTTTCATGCAGACGATCGACACGGTGATAGGCGCGCCGATGTTGAGCATGCCGTCGACAAGGAAAAACGCACGGCCGTCTTCCTCCGTGAATAGAAAGAGCCGTGGCTTAGACAGTGGCAGTTGCAACTGGAGTATCTTGCTGTACTGAATCTTGTGCACGGGCATGGGATGCGCAGTGTTGATGTGGTGGGAGAGCGCCGGCGGTGGGCCTTCGTAGTTGTAGATGGGAACAGGGCATTTGCAGGGTGCGAGCGGACACACTCTCTGGTGATCGGCAAGCTTGTGGTAAGTGACGTAGAGCCCACAACCTTCGCACGGGCACTCCACCCTCACCGACGAGAGGACGGTGTCCACCGACGTGTTCCGCACATCGAAGCCACTGCCACGCTCACACTTCTGGCACTGTCGCTGGTTCGCGGGGAGCTCGACGTGGCAGTCCGCGCAGGCGAGGAGCCCTCCCTTGCAATGCACAAATCAATCGAACAACACATCAATCAAGAAACCTGCACCTTGCTCGATTAGCCGAACGGACAAGGTGTATTCGAACCTCATACACTGGAGGCTTCAAGGGGCATAGGCACAAGGGGCAGTGGAGCTAGGTGAGGTCCATCGAGACCATAGAGAGCTCCATCGTCAGGTCCTGTTCCGTCTGCATGATCTCGCCCTCCTCATGCACACCCATCTCTCGCTTTAGGGCTGGGGCATTACAAAGCTTTACCATCACATATTCATACTACTTCAAGGTGCATTAAATCAACACATGCAAGTATCAAAAGGAGAGTCATGACATTCATGCATGCATTGTAATTAATGCATCGCTAAACGCAAATTACTAAAATATATCAAGTGCGGTGCTTTGATGTGTCGCGTCAACTCGTACAACAACAAGAAGTTTGATTATCCTCTCCCTCGCAGACTGAGCTTTGGGGCCTTAACTGCACCTGCCTTTGGCTGTATGACAGGTGGGCCACCCACCTGTTGGACCCACCTGTCATACAAGCAAAGGCAGGAGCACTAAGTCAATGAAGCTACGTCCCTCCCTCGCCCATGAGCGTGGTGGCTGGCAGGACTAGGAGAAGCTTTCGCTACACGCTCTCCCTCCCGCACACGGTGGACATGCAGCAGTTCAATCGGTGTCAGATGGCCAGAAGCATACTGTAGTACTCCTCCACTACAGTAGTACTCCATCATTGTTCGACTTCCTGGAGAGGCGAAGAGCCAAGCGCAGCTCGGACACTCGTGTGGCAGTTTCATGTGTAGAGTAGTCTAGGATAGCGTGTACCATGCCTGTAAGCTTAAAATTGTTGGGGTCGGCACCATGCTATGTGGCCGTCTCGAAGATTTTTTTATTAAAATAATCTTCTGGCCCTACCTGTCATCCTCGTGATTGTAGTTTGCACGCTCATCTGGTTAAGACTGTAATATATATTTTAATTTGTGGTGGGTAAATGTTAGAGGTTGCAGCAAATATATTGTACACTTTGGGTCTTTCAGCCAAGTTTAGAGGCAAGCATGCGGTGGACGGACTTTAACTAGTGGATTCGATACTGTAGAAGTAGTAGTAGTAACATAATTGTCCATCTTCTTGAAGAGGCGAAGAGCCAAGCGCAACCTCTACATGGCAATTGCGAACCTTGGAGCACGCATATAGCCAGGCTCTTGCATGAGACAAAATTTCTATGTGAGCCCATTATTGTAGTACTTGCTAGTATAGCCCTGTAAACCAGAAAGGAGTATTTGCCTTTCTAGAGATTTCAAGTGACTAGACTACACCGAGATGGAGTACATATTGAGCAAAATGAGTGAATCTGCACCGTAAATAAATACGTAGTTCTCTCGTTTTCCTCTCCGCTTTGGTCGCAGTGCACAATATTGAGTATACTGACTAGTCTCTTTTTGACACACATTTACGTTTTTTTAACACAGTACAGACACAAGCGCTCATATACACGCGCATACGCTCACCCCTATGAACGCACACTCGCACACCCTACCCCTATGAGCACCTCCGAAAGACTGAGCCGGTATTATCATCTTGAAATTTACGAAGTCACTATAGGCACCTTGTCGTCGATGGGAACGTCTCCTGACACGCGATAGACACGAGTGGAAGTCACCTCCATAGGTGCTTGAATGCCAAGGAGGGAGAGGGTAGCGGTTCCCGAGATGTTGAACGGTCAATGATGCATCCTCAATTACATGCAGAGGGTATTAATTGGAGAAGCAGAATAGAGCCAGCATGATGTGAATGCAACAGAGTTTGAACTCTCATATAAAGGTGCCCAACACTCCAATCCATCTACTCCTAGTCTCTGCGCAACACTACTCACTCCAATCCAAGACCAAGTGACCAGAAGCCACAAGCACCTATGGAGGTGATGGACGCGAGTGGCAGTCGGCTGTGCCAAATCATCCAAGGCACCGGCCTACGGCCCTGCACTGCGCAACATTTCCAGACGGTGCTGGCGACCGCCGGCATCGTAGCCCACACCGACGCCGGCTTCGCCTCTCGCATGGACGACATGATGGTCAACTCCATCCGCAAGTTCACCGCCGTCAAGAAGCGCGCGAACGACCTTGCCGTACTGCTCCAACCCGCATGCCCAGGCTCCTCATTGCCTACCACTCTCATTGGCCTCCATGGTGACGAACTCTTTCAAGCCCTGGTGGCCCTGCAGGTGCCGGAGGTCGCGATGAAGAATGTGCACCTCGAGGTCGCGCTCGCCGCGCGACACCTCGCCATGCAAGAAACCGTCGACCTGCACATCCACGTCTACGAGGAAATCGTCTACATAGGCCACTACAAGACAAGCAAGGACAGAAAGACGTTGGCCTTCTTCCAGTGGGTGGAATCTTTGGACGCCATTGTTCAGAAGCACGTCGACCTGGCCACGAAAGCCACTGCTACTTAGCCGCCGTTTGATGGGCCGGGAGCTTGAGTCGAGGAGGTGGACGTCGTCGATGGATGCATCTCTTCTTCTTGCCTCTTGTAATCAGCACTGCATCGCCTCGTGGCCTTAATGTTTTTTTAGTATAGTACTCCCTCTATTCCCAAATATAAGTCTTTCTAGAGATTCCAGCAAGTGACTACATACGGAGCAAAACGAGTAAATCTACACTCTAAAATATGTCTACATACATCTGTATGTTGTATTCCATTTGAAATAGTATCTAAAAAGGCTTATATTTAGGAACGGAGGGAGTATATGGCATTTTTATTCCAGCCGTAACATTTTCACTATGAGGTGGGGCCGCAGTTGAGCAAACCGACCATCGGCAAATCCCCACCCCTCCCACCGAGCGTCGGCCGAGTTTAGAATTAGAAGAGAGAAATGAGGGAGAAGAGCTAGCTGTAGCACGGACACTATTGTCAGATGGGACTCGTGTTGATAGAATATGAGTACTGAGCACTCGTACCTCTTTTTTTAGGGAAAAAAATAGTCGTATGTCTATACCACTAGTTGGGTGCATGCGACCTATAGCTGTCATCACTTTAGGTCTCCTTTTTTAACCGCACCTACGCTTCACAGTACATATTTTTTTCACGCATTTATCCTCCTATATGTACTCCTAGGCTATTTCCACGTGCCCCCTTTCGCTGACATGTGGGACATAGAGCATCTGGGTCATAGTGCATGCACGACTCGGAGCATATGCCGGGGTACTTTACATTTCAGACCTCACGAATTACATGCAAACCCCTCGCCAAAGAATAAATAAATGAATTACTACATGAAACCGGATTATTTTCGTAGAAACCGAAGCACGTTCATTAAATTTTGGACATAACATGTTTATAAAAAATGACCGGACCTAAACCATTCTAAGGGCCTCATAGATTTTTCCCGCAAAAAAAGAGCCTCTTTGATTTGCAGGATATTGAAAACACAGGAATGGGGAAAGTTTGATGGTGATGAACCAAGACGAGGAGAACTCTAACTCAGTTAGAGGTTAGAGTTAGATTCTAGCCCTGAACTAACCCTGAACTAACTCTAAACCAAAGAGGTGTATGGATGACAAGGTTAGATTGATAATAAATGCTCTTTCTCAATCATTTGACTACTTTGGACCCTTTTTCCTGCCAGATTTGGTGTGGCTGACTCTTGTGTGGCCTCATCCCGCTCACAATTGACATAAACGAACCATCTTTACAAATCAAGCATGCAAAACATGATAAATTTTACTTTGTCCATACAAATGAGATATCCCACTTAAACATACAAGTCATCAATCAAGCTTCACAAAAAAATACACTCTATGAAACAAAGCATGACCTAACTCATTATGGAAGTCATTCACGATTGGGAGGGAGTCCGGAGCCCCTCACGCACCCAGGGAGGAGCTCGTCATCGTTGCTCTGGAGGAAGGCTCTGTAGAGCCCAAGCCCCGGGAACCCCTCCGACGCTGGTGCTTGCGAGTTGAGGTCGACACCGGCATGGGTAGCAGGGCCGCCTGGCAACGACTGCAAACTTAATCTTTGGGCCTCTAGAAATAATGCAAGCCTGAAACTGAAATACCTAAAAAGGTAAACTGAATCTCTAGGCCTCTAGAAATAATGCAAGCCTGAAACTGAAATACCTAGAAAAGTGAACTGAATCTTTGGGCCTCTAGAAATATTGCAAGCCTAAAACTGAAATACCTAGAAAGGTGAACTGAATCTTTGGGCCTCTAGAAATAACGCGAGCCTGAAACTGAAATACCTAGAAAGGTGAACTGAATCTTTGGGCCTCTAGAAATAATGCAAGCCTGAAACTGAAATACCTAAAAAGGTGAACTGAATCTTTGGGCCTCTAGAAAGATCTATTACCTCCTCAAGCAGCATCAAACAATTCCATGCGTGCACCACAAATCTATACCAAGTTTGATCAGGATCTACTTTTCCAAATCAGAATTAGCGCTAGAGCGAGCAAGATCAATGATATGGCTGTGAGACAGAGAAGGAACGAACAAACTCACCCCTCTCGCGACCTCCCTAGTAGATGAGCCGCTGCCGCGCACGACAGAGGGAGAAAAACGACTTGTGAAGGGGGAGAAGGGCAACCTTCGAAGGCCGGAGGGAGAGGGCGGCCGAAGGAGATAGAGGGCGAGCGGCAGAGCGGTGCTTGGGCAGGCGGCCCGATGGGGAACAGAGAGGAGTCGTGTGAGGGGGCGGGGGAGACGGAGGCAGCGATCTGGTGCGGGCAAGGGAGATATTCTAGTTCTCTTTTAGTGGGCCCGAGGATAATTAACTCAATTAGAACCTCTCCACCGGGCTAGTTTTTTTAGCTGGGCTAGAGCAAACTAGCTCAAACTAACCCCTCCTGTTTCGATAATTTGAGGCTATTTCAACCCAAACTAGCTCTAACTCAGGGATCCAAACAAAGAGGAGTAGTACTGTACATGCTACAGTCTGGACCATAGCACATTGTTTTTTATGGCCATATATCACCACATTGTTTTCTGCTGCTGGTTCACTGGGCTGCCGTGGTTCGCACTACTGGTTCACTAGGCTGCCGTGGGTCGCACTCCTCTCACGTGAGTAGTAGTAGTAGTATATACCGCATGATTCTTTGCTCCTTCTTACTATGTACTTTGACGACATGTGGGAGAGCCAGCATTCGGGTTGACGTGTCATGCACCACATTAGAGTGCGGAACCAAAGGGGGGATCACCCCGGTCGTAGTGCTAGTAATTCATGACTATAGTGAGTAGTCATATGACAAGTCTTTCCAGCAGTAACGCGCTGTCAAATTGCACAGCCCGACCTTTCCAGCAGTAAGTAAGTTAAATCCGCCACTCCCTCACCCTCCTCGCCTCTCTGTCAAACCGCCTACGTGAAAACTGCCATGCGTACTGCCCAGGAAAAGCCCCTTCCTCAACTTTTAACTACGCAAAAATAGTTCGAGGTTGTTCATTCTATATAAATACTAGTACTATATGTTTATTCACCCATGGGATTGTTCAATGAATGGAGGGCTGGGGAGCACAAGTGAACAATACTAGTACTACTAGTAGTAAGTAGGAGTCGTACAGTTAGTTACCTTAAATAGAGAGTTTCTTTTCTTTAATGCCACATACACAAATTGAAACGCTTGTTGTGGAGAGAAAAAGATAATCACTCCACTATATATGTACGTAGGGGATGATCGCTTGCTTTAATAGGGTTGCTCTCTTCATTATCTCATCCTCTCCAGATCTAAACAAGACAGCGGTAGCAACATTTTCTCTCTTCTCACCGCTGGTCACAGATCCGGCCGGATCCCTTCGGCCGGTGTGTGTAGAGGACTAAAAGGTGCATCATTCACGCGGTCATCCCCGCCGAGGGAGGAAACCCACAACTGCCGGCGGGGCCCGATCCTCTGCCCGTGTCGTTCTCTCCGACATAGAGCCAGCTCGGGAGGTCCTCTGGCCCTTCTTCCTCCGTGCCGTATTGTGCGCAGATTGGACCTGCCGCCGCCGACATCCCGGCGAACCTCATGTACAAGTTCTTCGAAATCGGCCTTACTCTAGTGCCCCAGCTCCCCACGTGTATGCATGTGCATCTTTTTATACTTCCATCAGCTCTTCCAAATCCACCTAAATTTTTAGTATTATTAGAGGTAAAGCTACTTCATGCATTCGAATCTTGGACTTGGTTCAAACAATGAAGAAAGGGGGGAAAGTCGTAGTATGAATCTAGGACTTGATTCAAAGAGGAAATAACGGCGGGAAAGTAGTAGAGATAGGATACCCAACCGGTCTCTTGGTTGAAAAGGGAAATAATGGGAAACCTCAGTACAAACTGGATAAGGAACATATCTATTATTGGTTGAAAAAAGGATAAAAATTGGTGGCTGATGGACAAGTCAACAGAGTATGTCCAAGATTAGATTTGCTGCCCTCACATAGTAAAAGGTCTCCAGGATTAGATTTGCCGCCCTCAGATAGTAAAAGGTCTCCAGGATTAGATTTGCTTCCCTCACATAGTAAAAGTTCTCCAGGATTAGATTTGCTGCCCTCACAGAGCATGAACAAACTCGGCATCGCCACTTTATGCCTCCTTGTAGGTACATTGTGCTGATGCATCCACTATCGCATGTCCTTATACCAACCTTTTGCTGTTGTTAATGTAAGGGTGCATGTAAAATGAAGCGATCACACCGTTACCTTAAGGACATGTCTAACCAGTGTTATTGTTAATCTAATGCCTCCAGTGATATGATGCAATTAAACTGTGTTAACAAATGGTACTCCTGCTATTTCCCCCAATATGATAAGTAAGTTGCTTCGTTGCGCTGCTGACTGACCTGGTGTCCCAATGGTCCCATGCCCTTAAACCAACATTTTAGCTGATGTTGATCTACTGTATCTAGTAAACAAGTAATGCCACAATTAAAGTAATCCCATATTTGGTGAATGTCATAGTTGATCGTAATGCTTCTGGTAACATGAAGCATTGTTGACATTTTAAAATTTCTACTGTCCTTGCATGATTTCCATGAACATAATTAAGATGCTTCTTTTCATTTCGTGTATGTTTTGTATATTCTTATTGACGAGCAACTGTTTACTTCCTACCTTTTTGTGCAGATAGGGATATCCATTTCACCTTGTTGCCATTGTGACCTTTTGGTGAACTACACAAAACACTTTTTTGGAATGAGTGTCTTGTGCAGTTCAACTAAAATGTCACGTGGGCAACATCTCTCAATTTTGGTGGAACTGCACAAAATGGTGACTGGAGTTCCCAAAATCTCCGTCAAAATCTGTTGGTAATCTCATGCAACATTTTATTAGCCTTTGCAAGATGAGTCGTCACTGTCACCACAATGGCACTTTATTTTAGTGGAACTGCACAAAAGGATAAACAAATTATAGTTGCACCTTACATGAGTGATACGTCTCCAACGTATCTATAATTTATGAAGCATTCATGCTATTTTATTATCTTTTTTGAATGATTATGGGCTTTATTATACACTTTTATATTACTTTTGGGACTAATCTATTAACCGAAGGCCCAGCCCACATTGCTGTTTTATTGCCTATTTCAGTATTTCGAAGAAAAGGAATATCAAACAGAGTCCAAACGGAATGAAACCTTTGGCAGCGTTATTTTTGGGAAGAATATCATCCTTGAGACTTGGAGTTTACGTCAGAAGATCCTCGAGGAGGCCAGGAGATAGGGGGCGCCCCCCTACTGGGCGCGCCCCCTGTTTCGTGGGCCCCTCGAGCACCTCCCGACCGACTTCTTTCGCCTATATATTCCCTCGTACCGTAAAAACACCGAATATCAAGATACATCGGGAGTTCCGCCGCCGCAAGCCTCCGTAGCCACCAGAAACCTCTCGGGAGCCCTTCCCGGCAGCCTTTTGGAGGGGGATCCTTCACCGGTGGCCATCTTCATCATCCCGACGCTATCCATGATGAGGAGGGAGTAGTTCACCCTCGAGGCTGAGTTGCATGTTGAGGGATTGTTCTATGATCTATCTATGTTATTATTGTTGAGAGAACTTGCACTAGTGAAAGTATGAACCCTAGGCCTGGTTTCCTATCATTGCAATAGTGTTTACGCTCACTTTTACCACTTGTTACCTTTCTATTTTTATAATTTCAAATTACAAAAAGCTTTATCTACCATCCATATTGCACTTGTATCACCTTCTCTTCGCCGAACTAGTGCACCTATACAAATTACCATTGTATTGGGTGTGTTGGGGACATAAGAGACTCTTTGTTATTTGGTTGCAGGGTTGTTTGAGAGAGACCATCTTCATACTACGCCTCCTACGGATTGATAAAGCTCAGGTCATCCACTTGAGGGAAATTTGCTACTGTCCTACAAACCTATGCACTTGCAGGCCCAACAACGTCTACAAGAAGAAGGTTGTGTAGTAGACATCAAACTCTTTTCTGGCACCGGTGTCGGGGAGGCTAGGTAAATGGCACTCACACCCCGTCAACTAAGCTCTTTTCTGGCGCCGTTGCTGGGGAGGTGAATGCTTGAAGGTATATCTTTAGATCATGCAATCGAATCTTTTTATTTCTTGTTTTATCACTAGTTTAGCCTAAAAAATGGATTTGAGTTTGTCGCATACGCTTCATCTTTTTAATATCTTTCGTGAGAATGATGGTAAGGAAAATTGTGCTCAAGTGCTAGAAGAAGAAATCTATAAAATGTTTGTCACTAAATATTTGAATGATGAGCATGCTTGCAATGTTGTTAGTATGAATTCCTTGAATATCCATGACGCTAATGATATGCAAAGCCACAAGATTGGGGATGCTATGTTTGATGAATATGATATTTTTTGTCCCCCAAGTTTTGATGAGCAAATTTATTAAGATGAAAGCATGGCTCCTATTTATGATGATTATATTTATGAAAGTGGGTTTGGAATAGTGTCAACTTTAGTTAGTATTGATCCCACTATTTTGGAGGATGTTGAATCTTATTGTGATGAATATAAAAGTGGATTTGGAAGAGTGTCAACTTTATTTAGTGATGATTCCACTATTTCGGAAGAGGTTCCAATTGATTATGAGAACAAGGTTGCTATCTATGATGATTATTGTGATGACTTGTATGCTATAAAGAATAAAAATAACCATGAAACTTGTCATCATGATTTTAGTTTTCAGTTGGATTATGCCTCACATGATAGTTATTTTGTTGAGTTTGCTCCCACTACCATTCCGAATGAGAAGAATTTTGCTTATGTGGAGAGTAATAAATTTTCTATGCTTGTAGATCATGAAAATAATGCTTTAGGTGATGGTTATATTGTTGAATTCATTCATGATGCTACTGAAAATTATTATGAGGGAGGAATATATGCTTGTAGGAATTGCAATAATGTCAAGTTTCCTCTCTATGAGCTTAAAGTTTTGAAGTTATGCTTGTTTTCCCTTCCTATGCTAATTGATTATTGTTCCCATAAGTTGTTTTCTCACAAAATCCATATGCATAGTAAGTGGGTTAGACTTAAATGTGCTAGTCATATGCTTCATGATGCTCCCTTTATGTTTCAATTCTTATCTTTTATGTGAGCATCATTGTCATCATCACGCCTAGCTAGAAAGGCATTAAAGAAAAGTGCTTGTTGGGAGACAACCCAATATTTACCCTTACTGTTTTTGTGTGTCCACATGATTATTCTACTGTATTAATCATGTTTTATAGCTTTTGTTTCAATAAAGTGCCAAGTAGAGCCTTTGGGAAGACTTGGGTGAAGTTTATATGATCTTGCTGTAAAAAACAGAACATTAAGCGCTCACGAGAATAGCTGCCATTTTTGACTAGAGAGTGATTTTAGGTTGATTCTTTTTGCAGATGATTAATAGACAAATGACTCAGGTCCACCAATTTATTTCATAATTTTTGGAGTTCCATAAGTATACGTTTGATACAGATAACTACAGACTGTTCTGTTTTTGACAGATTCTGTTTTCATTGTGTTGTTTGCTTATTTTGATGAATCTATGGCTAGTATGTAAGGGTGTGAACCATAGAGAAGTTATAATTCATTAGATATTACACCAATATAAATTTAGAATGATTTCATTACAGTACCTAAGTGGTGATTTATTTTCTTATACTAACGGAGCTTACGAGTTTTGTGTGGTTGAAGTTTTCAAGTTTTGGGTAAGGATTCGATGGACTATGGAATAAGGAGACACAAAATCTCAAGCTTGGGGATGCCCAAGGCACCCCAAGATAATATTTCAAGAAGTCTCAAGCATCTAAGCTTGGGGATGCCCCGGTAGGCATCCCACCTTTCTTCTCCAACAACTATCGGTTAGTATCGGTTGAACCTAAGTTTTTGGTTCTCTACATGAGTTGTGCTATCCTTGCAATGTCATTTTGTTTTGCTTGTTGCTTGAATACAATACCAAGATCTGAAATTATTTTTTTAGAGAGAGTCTTCACATAGTTGCATAATTATTTAGCTACTCATTGATCTTCACTTATATCTTTTTGGAGTAGTTTTTCATTTACTCGTGTGCTTCACTTATATCCTATGAGTAAATTGTTGAATGAGTTGATTGTCATAAATCTGAAATTATATATGTTTCGTTTGCTTATCCCATGGGGAGTAATGACTTCACATCTAAGAAGTAGAGGTAGTAAGTGAATTGAAGGTTAGCAAGCATTGTATTGGTCATTTGAACAATTCATGAAAGAATATTGAAGGAAGAGAGATTTCACATATAAATATACTATCATAGACATCTTTTACAATTGTGAGCACTCATTAAGTATGACATGCTAAAGAGTTGATGTTGGACAAGGAAGACAACGTAATGGGTTATGTTTTCTCGCATCTGAGTTAAAGTATATTGTCATGGATCATTCAAACATGTTGAGCTTGCCTTTCTCCCCTTGCTAGCCTAAATATCTGTACTAAGCGGGAATACTGCTTGTGCATCCAATATCCTTAAACCCAGTTTTTGCCATGAGTGTCCACCATACCTACCTATATGCGGTATTTACCTGCCGTTCCAAGTAAATTTACATGTGCCAGACTCTAAACCTTCAAATTACAATCTATTTTGTATGCCCGAATTGCTGATGTGGCAACTAGGGGCTGTCAGTGTCTGCCATGCTAGGTGGGTTATTCTCAAGAGGAGTGGACTCCGCTCCTCATTCACGATAAAGTGGCGGTAACCGGGATGCCCAGTCCCATGATCAAAAAGATAAAAATCAAATCAAAATAATTGAAAACAAAACTCCCCCAGGTTTGATGTTAGTTGGAGGCATCCGTTGTTTCGGGCAAGCCATGGATTGATGATTGTTGGTGGAGGGGGAGTAAAATCTTTACCATTCTATTTGGGAACTGCCTATAATCTATGTAGTATGGAAGATATTGGGAACTCTTGGTTGTTATGTTGACAATGAGATCATACCTCTCAAAATTATTTATCTCTATTTCAAAATTGAGCTCTGGCACCTCTGCAAATCCCTCCTTCCCTCTGCGAAGGGCCTATCTTTTACTTTATGTCTTTTACTTTATGCAAGAGTCAAGGTGATATTCACCTTTCCCTTTTTCATTTTATCCTTTGGCAAGCACTTTGTGTTAGGGTGATCCTGATATATATATCCAATTGGATGTACGTTAGCATGAACTATTATTTTTGACATCACCCAAAAGTGAATATGTTTGGAGGCAACACTATAAGCCCCTATC
Source organism: Triticum aestivum (assembly GCF_018294505.1). Taxonomy (NCBI): domain Eukaryota; kingdom Viridiplantae; phylum Streptophyta; class Magnoliopsida; order Poales; family Poaceae; genus Triticum; species Triticum aestivum. The sequence continues at coordinate 44,209,195 of NC_057813.1, forward strand.
TTTCTCTGTGTTCGATTAAAACTTTGGAACCACAAGTATTGCGTGAGTCTTAGCAACTGTAGAAGACTATATGATAGTTGAGTATGTGAAGTTTGCTAAATCAAAGCTCTGACATGGACCCTTCCTGAAAATATGATGAATTGCAATTGTTTGATGACTAAGAATGAAGTTTTCTAGTTTTCAAGAAAGTTTATGATCTATGCTTTAACATGTGAATAGCTTGTTACTTGTTTATGAAAAGTTTTATGAGATGAACTACTGTTATGACATATAATGATGCTAGAAAAGGTGATTGAAATTATCATTGATCAAACTTGTGCACCTCTAGCATTCACACTTCATAAATTCTTTCTTTTATCATTTACCTACTCGAGGACGAGCAGGGATTAAGCTTGGGGATGCTGATACGTCTCCAACGTATCTATAATGAGCATTCATGCTATTTTATTATCTGTTTTGAATGATTATGGGCTTTATTATACACTTTTATATTACTTTTGGGACTAACCTATTAACCGAAGGCCCAACCCATATTGCTGTTTGATTGCCTGTTTCAGTATTTTGAAGAAAAGGAATATCAAACGGAGTCCAAACGGAATGAAACCTTCGACAGCGTTATTTTTGGGAAGAATATCATCCTGGAGACTTGGAGTTTACGTCACAAGATCCTCGAGGAGGCCAGGAGATAGCCCCCCGCCCCTACTGGGCGCGCTCCCTGTCTCGTGGGCCCCTCGAGCACCTCCCGACCGACTTCTTTCACATGTATATTCCCTCGTACCCTAAAAACACCGAATATCAAGATAGATTGGGAGTTCTGCCACCACCAGCCTCTGTAGCCACTAGAAACCTCTCAGGAGCCCTTCCCGGCACCCTGCCGGAGGGGGGATCCTTCACCGGTGGCCATCTTCATCATCCCGGTGCTATCCATGACGATGAGGGAGTAGTTCACCCTCGAGGCTGAGGGTATGTACCAGTAGCTATGTGTTTGATATCTCTCTCTCTTTCGTGTTTATTTCGTGTTCCCTCTATGGTACAATCTTGATGTATCCCAAGCTTTGCTATTGTAGTTGGATCTTATGATGTTTCTCCCCCTCTACTCTCTTGTGATGAATTGAGTTTTCCCTTTGAAGTTATCTTATCGGATTGAGTCTTTTATGAGAACACTTGATGTATGTCTTGCCATGCTTATCTGTGGTGACAATGGGATATCATGTGCCACTTGATGTATGTTTTGGTGACCAACTTGCGGGTTCCACCCATGAACCTATGCATAGGGGTTGGCACACGTTCTTGACTCTCCGGTAGAAACTTTGGGGCACTCTTTCAAGTACTTTGTGTTGGTTGAATAGATGAATCTGAGATTGTGTGATGCATATCGTATAATCATGCCCACGGATACTTGAGGTGACAATGGAGTATCTAGGTGACATTAGGGTTTTGGTTGATTTGTGTCTTAAGGTGTTATTCTAGTACAAACTCTTGAATAGATTGATCCGAAAGAATAACTTTGAGGTGGTTTCGTACCCTACCATAATCTCTTCGTTTGTTCTCCGCTATTAGTGTCTCTGGAGTGACTCTTTGTTGCATGTTGAGAGATTGTTATATGATCTATCTATGTTATTATTGTTGAGAGAACTTGCACTAGTGAAAGTATGAACCCTAGGCCTGGTTTCCTATCATTGCAATAGTGTTTATGCTAACTTTTACCACTTGTTACCTTGCTGTTTTTATAATTTCAGATTACAAAAACCTTTATCTACCATCCATATTGCACTTGTATCACCATCTCTTCGCCGAACTAGTGCACCTATACAAATTACCATTGTATTGGGTGTGTTGGGGACACAAGAGACTCTTCGTTATTTGGTTGCAGGGTTGTTTGAGAGAGACCATCTTCATCCTACGCCTCCTACGGATTGATAAACCTTAGGTCATCCACTTGAGGGAAATTTTCTACTATCCTACAAACCTGTGCACTTGCAGGCCCAACAACGTCTACAAGAAGAAGGTTGTGTAGTAGACATCAAGCTCTTTTCTGGCACCGGTGTCGGGGAGGCTAGGTAAACGACACTCACACCCCGTCAACTAAGCTCTTTCTGGCACCGTTGCTAGGGAGGTGAGTGCTTGAAGGTATATCTTTAGATCTTGCAATTGAATCTTTTTGTTTCTTGTTTTATCACTAGTTTAGCCTAAAAAAATGGAATTGAGTTTGTCTCATACGCTTCATCTTTTTAATATCTTTTGTGAGAATGATGGTAAGGAAAATTGTGCTCAAGTGCTAGAAGAAGAAATCTATAAAATGTTTGTCACTAAATATTTGAATGATGAGCATGCTTGCAATGTTGTTAGTATGAATTACTTGAATATCCATGACACTAATGATATGCAAAGCCACAAGCTTGGGGATGCTATGTTTGATGAATATGATATTTTTTGCCCCCCAAGTTTTGATGAGCAAATTTATTATGATGATAGCATGCCTCCTATTTATGATGATTATATTGATGAAAGTGGGTTTGGAAGAGTGTCAACTTTAGGTAGTATTGATCCCACTATTTTGGAGGATGTTGAATCTTATTGTGATGAATATAAAAGTGGATTTGGAAGAGTGTCAACTTTATTTAGTGATGATTCCACTATTTCAGAAGAGGTTCCAATTGATTATGAGAACAAGGTTGCTATCTATGATGATTATTGTGATGACTTGTATGCTATAAAGAATAAAAATAACCATGAAACTTGTCATCATGATTTTAGTTTTCAGTTGGATTATGCCTCACATGATAGTTATTTTGTTGAGTTTGCTCCCACTACCATTCCGAATGAGAAGAATTTTGCTTATGTGGAGAGTAATAAATTTTCTATGCTTGTAGATCATGAAAAGAATGCTTTAGGTGATGGTTATATTGTTGAATTCATTCATGATGCTACTGAAAATTATTATGAGGGAGGAATATATGCTTGTAGGAATTGCAATAATGTCAAGTTTCCTCTCTATGAGCTTAAAGTTTTGAAGTTATGCTTGTTTTCCCTTCCTATGCTAATTGATTATTGTTCCCATAAGTTGTTTTCTCACAAAATCCCTATGCATAGGAAGTGGGTTAGACTTAAATGTGCTAGTCATATGCTTCATGATGCTCCCTTTATGTTTCAATTCTTATCTTTTATGTGAGCATCATTGTCATCATCATGCCTAGCTAGAAAGGCATTAAAGAAAAGTGCTTGTTGGGAGACAACCCAATATTTACCCCTAATGTTTTTGTGTGTCCACATTATTATTATACTGTATTAATCATGTTTTATAGCTTTTGTTTCAATAAAGTGCCAAGTAGAGCCTTTGGGAAGACTTGGGTGAAGTCTATATGATCTTGCTGTAAAAAAACAGAACATTAAGTGCTCACGAGAATAGCTGCCATTTTTTACTCGAGAGAGATTTTAGGTTGATTCTTTTTGCAGATGATTAATAGACAAATGCCTCAGGTCCACCAATTTATTTCATAATTTTTGGAGTTCCATAAGTATACGTTTGATACAGATTACTTCATACTGTTCTGTTTTTGACAGATTCTGTTTTCATTGTGTTGTTTGCTTATTTTGATGAATCTATGGCTAGTATGTAAGGGTATGAACCATAGAGAAGTTAGAATTCAGTAGATATTACACCAATATAAATTTAGAATGATTTCATTACAGTACCTAAGTGGTGATTTATTTTCTTATACTATTGGAGCTTACGAGTTTTGTGTTGAGTTTTGTGTGGTTGAAGTTTTCAAGTTTTGGGTAAGGATTCGATGGACTATGGAATAAGGAGACACAAAATCTCAAGCTTGGGGATGCCCAAGGCACCCCAAGATAATATTTCAAGAAGTCTCAAGCATCTAAGCTTGGGGATGCCCCGGTAGGCATCCCACCTTTCTTCTCCAACAACTATCGGTTAGTATCGGTTGAACCTAAGTTTTTGCTTCTTTACATGAGTTGTGCTATCCTTGCAATGTCATTTTGTTTTGCTTGTTTCTTGAATACAATACCAAGATCTGAAATTCTTTTTTGAGAGAGAGTCTTCACATAGTTGCATAATTATTTAGCTACTCATTGATCTTCACTTATATCTTTTTGGAGTAGTTTTTCATTTACTCGTGTGCTTCACTTATATCCTATGAGTAAATTGTTGAATGAGTTGATTGTCATAAATCTGAAATTATATACATTTCATTTTCTTATCCCATGGGGAGTAATGACTTCACATCTAAGAAGTAGAGGTAGTAAGTGTATTGAAGGTTAGCAAGCATTGTATTCGTCATTTGAACAATTCATGAAAGAATATTGAAGGAAAAGAGATTTCACATATAAATATACTATCATAGACATCTTTTATAATTGTGAGCACTCAATAAGTATGACATGCTAAAGAGTTGATGTTGGACAAGGAAGGCAACATAATGGGTTATGTTTTCTCGCATCTCAGTTAAAGTATATTGTCATGGATCATTCAAACATGTTGAGCTTGCCTTTCTCCCCTTGCTAGCCTAAATATCTGTACTAAGCGGGAATACTGCTTGTGCATCCAATATCCTTAAACCCAGTTTTTTCCATGAGTGTCCACCATACCTACCTATATGCGATATTTACCTACCATTCCAAGTAAATTTACATGTGCCAGACTCTAAACCTTCAAATTATAATCTGTTTTGTATTCCCGAATTGCTCATGTAGCAACTAGGGGCTGTCAGTGTCTTCCATGCTAGGTGGGTTATTCTCAAGAGGAGTGGACTCCACTCCTCATTCATGAGAAAGTGGCGGTAACCGGGATGCCCAGTCCCATGATCAAAAAGATCAAAATCAAATCAAAATAATTGAAAACAAAACTCCCCTAGGTTTGATGTTAGTTGGAGGCACCCGTTGTTTCGGGCAAGCCATGGATTGATGATTGTTGGTGGAGGGGGAGTAAAATCTTTACCATTCTATTTGGGAACCACCTATAATGTATGTAGTATGGAAGATATTGGGAACTCTTGGTTTTTATGTTGACAATGAGATCATACCTCTCAAAATTATTTATCTCTATTTCAAAATCGAGCTCTGGCACCTCTGCAAATCCCTCCTTCCCTCTGTGAAGGGCCTATCTTTTACTTTATGTCTTTTACTTTATGCAAGAGTCAAGGTGATCTTCACCTTTCCCTTTTTCATTTTATCCTTTGGCAAGCACTTTGTGTTAGGGTGATCCTGATATATATATCCAATTGGATGTACGTTAGCATGAACTATTATTTTTGACATCACCCAAAGGTGAATATGTTTGGAGGCAACACTATAAGCCCCTATCTTTCTCTGTGTTCGATTAAAACTTTGGAACCACAAGTATTGCGTGAGTCTTAGCAATTGTAGAAGACTATATGATAGTTGAGTATGTGAAGTTTGCTAAATCAAAGCTCTGACATAGACCCTTCCTGAAAATATGATGAATTGCAATTGTTTGATGACTAAGAATGAAGTTTGCTAGTTTTCAAGAAAGTTTATGATCTATGCTTTAACATGTGAATAGCTTGTTACTTGTTTATGAAAAGTTTTATGAGATGAACTACTGTTATGACATATAATGATGCTAGAAAAGGTGATTGAAATTATCATTGATCAAACTTGTGCACCTCTAGCATTCACACTTCATAAGTTCTTTCTTTTATCATTTACCTACTCGAGGACGAGCAGGGATTAAGCTTGGGGATGCTGATACGTCTCCAACGTATCTATAATTTATGAAGCATTCATGCTATTTTATTATATGTTTTGAATGATTATGGGCTTTTATACACTTTTATATTACTTTTGGGACTAACCTATTAACCGAAGGCCCAACCCATATTGTTGTTTTATTGCCTGGTTCAGTATTTTGAAGAAAAGGAATATCAAACGGAGTCCAGACAGAATGAAACCTTCGACATCGTTATTTCTGGGACGAATATCATCCTGGAGACTTGGAGTTGATGTCACAAGATCCTCGAGGGGGCCAGGAGATAGCCCCCCCTACTGGGTGCGCCCCCTGTCTCGTGGGCCCCTCGAGCACCTCCCGACCGACTTCTTTCGCCTATATATTCCCTCGTACCCTAAAAACACCGAATATCAAGATAGATCGGGAGTTCCGCCACCACAAGCCTCTGTAACCACCAGAAACCTCTCGGGAGCCCTTCTCGGCACCCTGCCGGAGGGGGATCCTTCACCGGTGGCCATCTTCATCGTCCTGGTGCTATCCATGACGAGGAGGGAGTAGTTCACCCTTGAGGCTGAGGGTATGTACCAGTAGCTATGTGTTTGATATGTCTCTCTCTCTCTCTCTCGTGTTTCTTTCATGTTCCCTCTATGGCATGATCTTGATGTATCCCGAGCTTTGCTATTGTAGTTGGATCTTATGATGTTTCTCCCCCTCTACTCTCTTGTGATGAATTGAATTTTCCCTTTGAAGTTATCTTATCGGATTGAGTCTTTTATGAGAAAACTTGATGTATGTCTTGTCGTGCTTATCTGTGGTGACAATGGGATATCATGTGCCACTTGATGTATGTTTTGGTGACCAACTTGCGGGTTCCGCCCATGAACCTATGCATAGGGGTTGGCACACGTTCTTGACTCTCTGGTAGAAACTTTGGGGCACTCTTTGAAGTACTTTATGTTGGTTGAATAGATGAATCTGAGATTGTGTGATGCATATCGTATAATCATGCCCACGGATACTTGAGGTGACAATGGAGTATCTAGGTGACATTAGGGTTTTGGTTGATTTGTGTCTGAAGGTGTTATTCTATTACGAACTGTTGAATAGATTGATCCGAAAGAATAACTTTGAGGTGGTTTCGTACCCTACCATAATCTCTTCACTTGTTCTCCGCTATTAGTGTCTCTGGAGTGACTCTTTGTTGCATGTTGAGGGATTGTTATATGATCTATCTATGTTATTATTGTTGAGAGAACTTGCACTAGTGAAAGTATGAACCCTAGGCCTGGTTTCCTATCATTGCAATAGTGTTTACGCTCACTTTTACCACTTGTTACCTTGCTGTTTTTATAATTTCAGATTACAAAAACCTTTATCTACCATCCATATTGCACTTGTATCACCATCTCTTCGCCGAACTAGTGCACCTATACAAATTACCATTGTATTGGGTGTGTTGGGGACACAAGAGACTCTTTGTTATTTGGTTGCAGGGTTGTTTGAGAGAGACCATCTTCATCCTACGCCTCCTACGGATTGATAAACCTTAGGTCATCCACTACAGGGAAATTTGCTACTGTCCTACAAACCTGTGCACTTGCAGGCCCAACAACGTCTACAAGAAGAAGGTTGTGTAGTAGACATCAATGAGCAGGCACCCAACCTTAATGTTGCTCAATTTTAGTGCAACTACTAAAGAAGAACCTGCCAGCTCACGAGAGCAAGTACTTGTTGCTAGCTGAATGATGCAATCTTTGCTTCATTTCAGGTGAACTGCAGAAAAAGGCGCATGAATTGAATCATGGAGTTGCAGGTTGACCTCATCCGAGTGGAGTTGCAGGTTCACCAGATCGAGTCATGGCGGCATAGGGCCCCTCACACCGGTCAGTAATGTTCTTTATCAACATGATTGTGCTTTGTCATGCTGTTCCAACGTTGTATTTTTTAAATAATGCTATTCTATCGCAATCTTTTCTCGTTTTGGAAATAAAGTTTTGTTCAACTGGTGCCACTATTACATTAATTTCAAGGGACACGTCAAAGATTGACGCATCAGGAACATATATAGAATTGGTGTCCAAAAGAAAAGGCCAATGTTCGTACAACTATCTCTACGTCTGCTAGAGTCCTAAATCCATGCTCTTTCTTATTGGTGCAAACAGGAATACTCTACTACAGATGTTGTGATGGTCAAGAGCATTAGCCAAGTTCTTGGGTTGTATGACACGGTTAGCCAAGATGGATTTAATCCTGATATTCACTTTATCAAAAGGCTCTAATGGGTTGGTTCTGAATCTTGCAAGCTGGGAATCAATGATATGTGTAGGAATATTTGTTGTACTTATTATTTGAATCTTATTTGTTGGTTCTGAATCTTGGAATCTCGGAATCAATGAGATGTGCAGGCATCTTTGTTGTACTTATAATTCGAATCTTATTTGTTGGTTCTGAATCTTGCAAGCTGGTAAACATGGCATGATGATGCAGAGGACAGAAACCATAACAAACTATTCAAACTTGGTAGTATGGTCTGTGTGAAAGCGCGGCAAATGTGTTGATCATGTGAGTCCTGAGAATAATAATTCTAATTGTTATGCGTGTTGATCCCGTGGCACTGATAGAACGAGCAAATGCATTGCTTGTTTTAAGAATACATCTTAATTAAAGCTAATTAAATTTAAGTAAAGTGACCACTAACACAAGTTATTACAGTACCAATACATACCCGCTCGTGAAGCAACGTGTGTGGCCAGAATAGGTTTCTTAATGGAGGCGTTTGAATGCGCCGAGGGTGCATATTCTGCCGGGCATGCAGCGGGCGAGGGAGGGGTAGTAACTGTTGTTGCCTATAGACACTCAGTTTACTATTGAATCCAGTTCCCCAAGAGCTGAAAAACAAACTGCTGCTGCCGCCTACTCAATCATTCACTTGAAGAGACTCCAATGGCGATCCGAGGGGTGAGCCTGCTGGATATGGACTTCAGCAAGGAGTTCACCTTTGAGTTCTCCGTTCAATCCCATGGCGGCACAATGTTGAATGTGATGTACACCAACGATCCGGACTCGGTGAAGCTCGGACACGCCAAGTTCAAGCAGTACCTATAGGATGAGAAAGCACAAGGTCGCAGGACTAGACCTTGTGCCCATCCATTCATCTCCTGATAGGGACCAGCGGATCGCGGTCGCCAAGGTATGCGTGCGGGACGAGGTTCTCGTCTACCACTAATGTAGGGCCATCAGAGGTTCTGGAGCATTCGCCCGTTTCATCAGCAGCGCCGACTGCACCTTCGCTACGATGGGGAGAAGGAAGAACACGATGATTCAGCCATCTGGTGCAACAAGCTTGTCGACATCTAGAAGCAATACAAGATCATCGGCAACGGGCAGGAGAAGGACTCCATGGTTGACCTTGCCGAGACCATCATCAACCCATGCTAGGCCAACATATGAAACAAGATAACGATACCAAGGACCTGTACACGTGGAAGGTACCTCTGAATCTAGCCTACATAACCTACACGGCCAAGGATGCATACGCATGCTATGACATGCACAGGCGGATCTTGGACATGAGGGCGTGTATGCTTCCCGTAACCGACCAGTTCACGGATAGCCACAGCCTCATGATCAAGCGTGCCAGGAAGGTCTAGATGTTGTACTTTATCTTTTTGAGCACCTTTATCATGTGAGTGTTCCATGCGTTAGCCTATGTGTTGTAATTATCTGTTTTGTCCCAAATATTTCTTCTAAGAACCCATTAACTTGTTTACTTTTTAGTGTCTATTTGCTTATGTATGTAACAAGTTCACTCGTCCGTTTAAAAAAAAACTAGTTCACTAGGCTGTCGTGCTTTGAATCTCCTTTCTCCCAACACATTCCCCATCTCAGGTGGACCCAACAGGTTTCGTACACAAACATATGGTACAAACCACATATCCATTTATATTTCTTTATTTTGTTCAATCTTTCGTCATCTTCCAATACATCGGCTGGCCATCATAGCCTAGGCGTTGGCCAGGCCATCCCTCTACTCCCACACATTTTCCGGCGGCGGCAGCTCCATCGATCCTCCCTGCACCCGAACAAGTCAACCCACATACTCCCCTTCACCCGTGTCTTCCCCCGCTCCGGTTCATTTGGTACGCGGTCTCGACGTTGTCCTCCGCCTTGGTGCTCTCACCGAGGCACCGCCGTCTGTCGTTCCCAAGATGGTCAGCAAAACAAGAGGAATCGGGAGACAACTGTTCGTTGAGAGGCTGACAGTCTTAGGCCCACCAGGTCCATGGCTTATGTTTTGTTGTTTAACATGGGCAGACCATGACATGTTTCAACATTTTCTGGATCTAGCGGCCTCTGGGCCTCCCAAACTAGCTTGTCTATAACATCAGGAACCCAAGTTATGTTTGTTTTTTCAAGACGACGCACAGCCCAGTTCTATTTTTCTATAAGAATGCATAACTGAACCTATGTTTTCCCTTCTATATATATTAATTTATTACACACACACACACACACACAGATATATATATATATATATATATATATATATAATAGAAACAACATAAGGTTCCGTTAAACCTGTCGTTCGTCCAACCATTTTCTAGACCTTCCCACTTCCTTTATTTTTTGTTTTCATTAATCCTATATCTGATTTTTCTTCCACTTTCTTTTTCGATGTAAACTGAGTTTTGTCCCAGTACTTTTCCCTAGAACCAACTCAACTGTCCCACGTCTAGCCTAAAAAATAATAATACCCCAAGTCCTATTAACTCATCAAATTTAAATGATATTTTATTTTGTAAATTGAAAGTTCTTACAAAATAATAATAATAATTGTTTATATATAACTTGGCAAGTTAACTCCTAGTGATTACGTACATAAGCTTGCAAAGATTTTACTGACCAATGCAGTAATAGACATGCAATCATGTGTTTATGTTTTTATAACATTTCTTCGTCCAGCCCAACATGATATTTTCACCCAGCCCAGCAAGTCCGCGGATTTCGAGAAAAATGCAAATGGGCTTTAAAATTACCATATATATAAATGGGCTGCATAGATGCTACATCATTGTTTCACCCAGCCCACCAAATGGACCAAAAAAACAAATGGACTGGCTGACATGTGGGCCAGTAGGTCGAAGCCTAAGCAAGGCATTGGATTTACATCCAACGACTGTCATTCTTCTTCAATCTCTCGTCTTCTTCCACCAGCATTGCCGGGACCACCTGCTCCAGCCTCCGGTGTCCAGCGGTGTTGTTTTGCGTGCCTCATAGCGAAACGCTACCCCGCCGACGGCCAGGCCATCCCACCACTCTGCACCTCCTGTTATTCTCTGCCGAGTGTAGGCCCACCCCGCACCTAAACCAGTCAAGTTTCCCACTCCTCTCCGTCTATGACTCCACTGGTGTGTCTTCCCCATCTCCGGGTCATTCCAGTCTGGGGCCTCGCCGTTGTCCACCACCTCGCTGCGCTCAGCACGACGTGGTCAACAAACGAGAGTCATCGGAAGAGGACTATATGTGAGAGCCTAACAGCTCGGACCCACGAGTTCCATGGTCGCACGCAAGGAAAGTTCTTCCTTATTAAGTTGTTTCCTCCCCCTGACAGCTGGGACCCACCGGCTGTATCTTCGCACGGAAGGAAGTGCCTCCTTGTTATGCAAAAAAAACTATTCCTCCCGATGACAGCTGGGACCCGGAAGATTTGGTGGCTGACTTGTGGGCCTACTAAGAAGACATGTACGCAAGGCTTTGTCAACTTAATCAACAAATGATTCTAGCAGCTGGACTGTTGGATGTTAATCCAACAGCCATGCTCCTTCTTCAACCTCTGTTCTTGCTCCTGTCTCCCGTGGGCAGCAGTGCTGTCAAGCACCTGAACTAGTCAAGTTTCCCACTCCTCTCCATCTGCGACTCCACTACCGCGTCTTCCCCATCTCCGGGCCATTCCAGTCTGGGGCCTCGCCTTCGTCCATCGGCCTTGGTGTGCTCGGCACGGTGTGGTCAACATGGTCAATAAATGAGAGTCATCGGAAGATGACTGTACGTGAGAGGCTGACAGTGGGGACGCACCACGCCCATGGACGCATGCATGGAACTGCATCCTTTTTACCCTAAAAAATAATGTTTTCTCCCCTGAACTGCTGGGACCCACCAGCTACATCTTCGCACGCAAGGAAGTGCGTCCATATTATGGGCAAAAAAACGATTCGCCCCCTGACTGCTGGGACCCACCAGCTACATCTTCGCACGCAAGGAAGTGCTTGACAGTCGGGTCCCACCTGGTCGAAGTGTAAATAGCGTTGTCATTTTGGTCGTGAATGTGTACGCACATACTGGTTGATGTAGAGGCTCGCACGTGTAGTAGTAGAGGCGTGCACGTAGCATGTACACGTACGTACAGCGGCCAGGGTGCAAGAAAGCAAATACGGCCACGTACGTACATACGGGCGGGGTCTCGAACGCCTACGCGTGCATACATACGGCTAGGGCTCGTGTACATGGCTGGGTCGGAATAGAGAAACTACGTCGTCGTCTTGTTCATGGCGAGTTAACCGGCTGGGTCGGAACGGAATGTGTCATCGTGTTCATCGGGAGTCAACCGGCTTGGACGGAACAACTGATGGAAAAGAGGCCTGTCGTACCGCAGAACGGAGGAAACGGCCTTGTGTTCGACCGGCCATGCTCGAAAATGGATCCTGTTCATCGAGAGGGGTCTGGCGTACCGCAAAATGGAGGAAACGAACTTCTGTTGGACCTCCTACGGTCCAAACATGGTCCTATTGATCGGGAGGGGTGTGGCGTACCGCAAAACGGAAGAAACGGACTTGTGTTGGAGCACTATGGTCGAAATGGGGACCTGTTAATCGGGAGGGGTGTGGTGTACCGCAAAACGGGACTCCACGGGATAGTTTTCATCTCGACCGTCGACCTCCTCCACCTCCACGGGCTACTGTTCATCCACGGTTGGCCTCCTCCAACCTCCACCTGCAACTGTTCATCCACGGGCTCTTGTTCATCCAGCCTCCACCGCGTGCTCCTCCACCGGCTACTGTTCAACAAGCCCTCTCCATGAGGTCCTGTTCAACCACCCCTCCACCGGCTACAGTTCATCTAGCCCTCCACCGGCTACTGTTGAACCAGCCCTCCACCGGCTACTATTCAACCTTCCCTCCACGGGGTCCTGTTCATCTAGCCCTCCACGGGGTCCTATTCATCCGCGCCCAACCGGCTCGATCGATCGGGGTCATGTTCATTCAGCGGCAACACCATTTGGTCCTGTTCATCAAACCTCCACCGGGAACTGGTCATCCAAAACCCCAGCAATGCTCACTATTCATCCAGAGGAAGCATCGATTGGCTTCAGTTAGCAGCAGTAGCAAAGGAATCACTCGATCACTCAGGTTCAGTAACGCGTAGCCTGTAGTGTAATCGCTCGGGTTCAGTTAGGTGACGCCTCGCTCGGGTTCAGTTAGATCCCAATGCCTCGCACCCACGTGTGTACGTGTATGAGAGAAACGCGCATCGCTCGCCCCCCGACCACCCACAGTAACCGGGAACTCCCCAATATTTTACTCGCCCTCGCTTCTACCACGGTTTTTTCTGTCATGCACGGCCCAAAGAATGTCATGCAGCCGCGTCTCCGGGCCGCCTAGGACGAAAAGCCCATTTTCTGTCATGTTTTTTGTGATAGAAGTAGGAGCCCACCACATCTATGATGATACCGGGTTTTGTCACAATTATTGTCATAGAAGTGTCATCAGTATGACAGGAAAAAAATTCGTTCGGCCCAAAATGTCACGGATGTGTCTTTTTTGTAGTGTATAGAGTTATATTTTGTTATAGGTATCGAGTTGTAATTTTTATTGCTTTTGAGTTATAAGTAAATAGAAGTGTGATCACCATTTTTAGAGTAGTGCCCTAGTGAGGAAAGGATGATGGATCGGGATCAGACTCCGGACAATGAGAGAGAGAAAAGGGGAAAAGAAAAAAAACAAAAAAAACAAAAGAAAAAAACAAAAGAAAAAAAAATAAAAGAAAAAAATAAACAAAGAGAGAAGGGGCATTGTTATTATCCTTTACTTCATGTGTGCTTCAAAGTAGCACCATGTTTTTCATATGGAGAGTCTCATATGTTGTCACTTTCATACACTAGTGGGAATTTTTCATTATAGGATTAGATGCACACCCACTTAGTTTTCTAACGGAGCTTTCATACACTTATAGCTCTTAGTGCATTCGTTGCATGGCAATTCCTACTCCTCACGTTGATATCAATTGACGGGCATCTCCATAGCCTGTTGGTTAGTCACGTTGATGTGAGACTTCCTTACTTTTTTGTCTTCTTTATATATACGCCTATCATCATACTCTATTCCACCTGTAGTGCTAGATCCATGGCTTAGGCTCATGTATTGCGTGGGGGTTGAAAAATCTGAAGCGCGTTAAAAAGTATTAACCAATTGCTCGGCTTGTCATGGGTTGTACATGATTTATACTTTGTATTAAGAAGACAGAGCATGATAAGACTATATGATTTTGCAGGGATAACTTTATTTAGCGTTGATATTTTGAAAGACATGATTGTTTGTTGGGATGCCTGAGTATTGATGTCTTTATGTCAAACTATAGACTATTGCTTTGAATCACTTATGTCTTAATATTCATGCCATGACTAAATATATGATCAAGTTTATGTTAGGTAGCGTTCCACATCAAAAATTATCTTTTTTGTCATTTACCTACTCGAAGACCAGCAGGAATAAATCGTGGGGATGCTGATATGTCTCCGTCGTATCTATAATGTTTTATTATTTCATGCTAATATTATTCAACTTTTACATACTTTTGGCAACTTTTTATATGATTTATTTGGACTAACTTACTTATCTAGTGCCCAGTGCCAGTTCCTGTTTGTTTCCTGTTTTTGTATCAAAAAAAATTCATATTAAACGAAGTCCAAACGTGATACAACTCCATGGAGAATTATTTTGGAATATTTGTGATTTTTGGGAGTTGGAATCACTGCAAACAGAGGCCCACACGAACCATGATACACCAGGGCGTGCCCCAGGCCCCTGGCGCATGGTTGTGGGTTGTGCTCACGTCGTACATCGGTTGGAGCTATATTTCGGGCGCAAGGAAGCCTATATTAGGAAAAAAATCATGTAAAAAGATCAGCGCAGGATCTCCGGGAATATAAGAAACCGTTTTTGGCCAGATCTGGGGAGCGTGAAATAGAAGAGAACAGAGAGGGACATACAATCTCGGAGGGGCTCCTGCCCCTCCGCCGCTATGAAGATCAAGGACCAGAGGGGGAACTCTCCTCCCATCTAGGGGGGAGGCCAAGGAAGAAGAAGGAGGGGGGTGGCTCTCTCCCCCTCGCTTCTGATGGTGCCGGAGTGTCGCCGGGGCAACGATCAAGACGATGATCTACATCAACAATCTTGCTACTGTCAAAACCAACTTTCTCCCCCTCTATGCAGCAGTGTAACACCTCTTTTCCCCGCTGTAATCCCTACTTAAACATGGTGCTCAACTCCATATATTATTTCCCAATGATATTTGGTTATCCTGTGATGTTTGAGTAGACCCGTTTTGTCCTATGTGTTAATCGTGATCTTGGTTGGTATGATTGTATATTTTATTTATGGTGCTGTCCTATGGTGCCCTCCATTCTCGCGCAAACGTGAGGGGCCCCTGATGTAGGGTGTTGCAATATGTTCATGGTTCGCTTATGGTGGGTTGCGAGAGTGACCAGAAGCTTAAACCCGAGTACGTGGGGTATGACTTATGGGACTAAAGAGGACTTGATACTTAATGCTATGGTTGGGTTTCACGACCTTAATGATCTTTAGTAGTTGTGGATGCTTGATAGAGTTCCAATCATAAGTGCGTATGATCCAAGTACAGAAAGTGTGTTAGCTCATGCCTCTCCCTCATATAAAATTACAAGAATGATTACCAGTACTTGTTATTGATTGCCTAGGTACAAATAAATTTCTTGTTGACACAAACCCTTTTACTAAACACCTAACTTTTGTTATCTTGCAAAGTACTTCTAGTTTTATTCTTGCAAAGTAGTTCTAGCATCACACCTACAAAATAGTTTCATACTTGTTTCCGGTAAAGCAAACATCAAGTGTGCATAGAGTTGTATCGGTGGTCTATAGAACTTGAGGCAATATTTGTTCTACCTTTAGCTCCTCGTTGGGTTCGACACTCTTATTTATCGAAGAAAGCTACAAATGATCCCCTATATTTGTGGGTTATCAGTCACTTTGGGCCCAGGTGCCATGATTTCAGATCTGAACCATTATGTTATCATCATTATATCTATGTTCTAGATCCGTCCTTGCAATTTATAGTGACCTACTACGTGTTATGATCTGGCAACCCCGGAGTGACAATAGTCGGGACACTTCCCGGTGATGACCATACTTTGAGGAGTTCATGTATTCACCGTGTGCTAATGCATTGTTCCGGTTCTCTATTAAAAGGAGGCCTTAATATCCCTTAGTTTCCAATAGGACCCCACTACCACGGGAGGGTAGGACAAAAGATGTCATGCAAGTTCTTTCCATTAGCACGTATATGACTATTTATGGAATACATGCCTACATTATATTTATGAAGTGGAGCTAGTGCCGCATCGCTCTGGGTTATGACTGTTATATGATGAATGTCATCCAATAAATCACCGATCCAATGCTTATGGTTTTCCTACATAATGATCTTGCTTAGTTACTACTGCTGCTGTTACTATCGTTGCTGCTACAAAACTATTACTATCACTGTTACCATTATTGTTGCTTCTACCACTACTATCAAAGCTATCATATTACTATGCTACAGATCACTTTGTTGCGGATAATTACTCTCCATGTGTGATTGAATTGACAACTCAGTTGCTAATACTTGCAAATATTCTTTGGCTCCCCTTGTGTCGAATCTATAAATTTGGGTTGAATGCTCTACCCTCGAAAACTGTTGTGATCCCCTATAGTTGTGGGTTATCAAGACCTTTTTCTCGCGCCGTTGCCGGGGAGCATAGCTATATTTGTTGAGTCACTTGGGATTATTATCAAATTATCACTATGAAGAATCTGAATGTCGCTAAGACTAAGATTTTTCCTTCTAAGACGAGGGGAGGTAAGGAACTGCCATCCAGCTCCGCTTTAGACTCACCTTCTGTTATAAGTAGACTTGCAACACCACCACATGCTATTAATCTTTATATGTTGCAAGTTATTGATGATGCTACTTCTGCTATGAATGATATTTAGGATGATGCTAGTACCTTTCTTGATGATAATGTGCCACTAGGTGAATTTCTTGATGAACAACTTGCTAGAACTAGAGCTTTTGAGAATGTTGAAACTGATGAAGAACTTGGAACTGAAAATCTTGAAACACTTATTATAACTATCCCTCCTGGATATGAATTGCCAAAGGTACCAGAAGGTTATGTTATGGATGAGGAGGCAACTAGGGATATTCTTGCTTGTAAGGATAGAGATGATCTAGAAAAATTATTATGCAAGTATAAAGAAAAAACTTTGAATGCTAAAATGAAACGTGATCCTCAGTTTGCTACTTAACCTATATTTGTTGACGATAAGGATTATGAATTCTCTGTCGACCTAGAGTTGATTATTTTGGTTGAATCTAATCCTTTCCATGGTTATGAAACTCAAACTGTTGTGGCACATCTTACTAAGTTGAATGACATAGCCACCCTTTTTTCCCATGATGAGAAAATTCGCTATTATTGTATTCTCAAATTATTTTGATTCTCATTAAAGGGTGATGCTAAAGCCTTGTACGATACTCTTGCTCCTGGTTGTGTGTGTAGTCCCCAGGACATGATTTATTACTTCTCTGAAAAATATTTCCCTGCTCATAAGAAACAAGCTGCCTTACAGGAAATATTTAACTTTGTGAAAATTGAAGAGAGTCTCCCACAAGCTTGGGGGAGGCTTCTCCAATTGCTTAATGCTTTGCCTGATCATCCTCTTAAGAAAAATGAAATACTTGATATCTTCTATAATGGACTAACCAATGCTTCTAGGGATTTCCTAGATAGTTGTGCTAGTTGTGTTTTCAAGGAACGAACTATTGGGCAAGCCGAAGAATTATTGAATAACATATTGAACCTCCACCTAAACCCACTCCGAAGAAGAGGGGTATCTTATATCTCAGTCTTGAAGATATGCAAGAGGCATCGAAATCTATGAGATAAAAAGATATTAAAGCTGAGGATGTCAAAAATTTACCTCCTATTGAAGAAATACATGGGCTTGATACACGACCACCACCTAAGGTGGTAGAGGTAAATTATCTAATGAAATTCAATGATAATGATAATCCTCACAATATAAACCCTAGCCAATGCCTTTATGAGTTTGAAAACTACATTAGAAAGCAAGATCAGTTCAATGCAAATGTTATGAAACAACTGAAATACAACTCTGATATGATTGCTCACTTGAGTGACTTGTTATTTAGAATCTCAAATGATGTTAGAGGTGTAGGAAAGCATGCCTCTATGGTTCAAACTCAATTAGAACAAGTGGCTAAATCTCAAAGAGAGTTGCTTGATGAAATGCACAATAATATAAGTGACTTTGAGGTTAGAGTAGCAACTAGAGGAGTAAAATGGCTCAGGAACCACTTTATCCTGAGGGACACCCAAACAGAATTGAACAAGATTCTCAAAGAATTAACACTGATGCACCTAGTCCTTCTAAAAAGAAAAGGAAGAAGAAAAATGATAGGACTTTGCATGCCTCTAGTGAACCTGAACAAGAAAAACCTCCTAATAATGATAATGAAGTTTCTATCTCTGATGTTGAAACTCAATCTGGTAGTGAACACTCACCCTCCGATAATGAAAAAGATAATGATGAGGTTCATGAACACACTCAATCAAATAATAAAGAACCAGACAATGATGTTGAAATAGAACCACATGTTGATCTTGATAACCCACAACCAAAGAATAAAATATATGATAAAAGAGACTTTGTTGCTAGAAAACATGGTAAGGAAAGAGAACCATGGGTTCAAAAACCTATGCCCTTTCCACCTAAGTCAACTAAAAAGAAAGGTGATGAAGAATTTGAACGCTTTCCTAAAATCCTGAGGCCAGTCTTTTTGCGTACTCGCTTGACTGATATCTTAAAATGCCTCTTATGCAAAGTACATGAAATACATCATCACCAATAACAGAAACATACTAATAGCTGAAATCTCCACCATGCTTGCTAATTATACTTTTAAAGATGGAGTACCTAAAAAACTTGGAGATCCGGGAATACCAACTATACCTTGCTCCATCAAAAGAAATTATGTGAAAACTGCTTTATGTGATTTGGGAGTTGGTGTTAGTGTTATGCCTTTCTATTTATATAAAAGACTTGATTTGAATAAACTCACACCTACTGAAATATCTTTGCAAATGGCTGACAAATCAACTACCATACCTATCGGTATTTGTGAGGATGTGCATGTTTTTGTTGCTAATGTTACTATTTTGACTGACTTTGTTATACTTGATATGCCCGAGGACGACAACATGTTGATCATGCTGGGTAGACCCTTCTTGAATACTGCAGGGGTTGTTATTGATTGCAATAAAAGCAAGGTCACTTTTCACATCAATTGTAATGAGCATACGGTGAACTTTCTGAAGAAACAATTCCAAGTGAATGGTACAATGTTATTGAAAAATCTCCGACAATCACCATTTGTTGGGGACATTCATATCAAGGTTGAGGTAACCTAGTGATTTATGAAAGTTCTTTGTTTCATGCTAATCGAAAGTGGTTGTTAATAAGACTTGATCAACCTTATTAATGAATCATTTTTGAGAGGTAAGAAGTTGATGAATTTAGTGAGCACTACCTTCTGTCCCTACCTTTTGCTTTCTGTTTTTATTAGTTAAAAATATAAAATGCCATGTTTTGCCTGTTTTCTGAATTTTCCTTGAAATAAAAAATGACCCAAAAATAAATTTTCTCAGAATGGTCTGAAAATTTAATACGATTTTTTCTGAATATTTAAGAATTTTTGGTGCAAATAACATCAGAGGAAGGTGCACTAGGTGGGCACAACCCACCTGGGCGCACCAGGACCCCCAGGCGCGCCCAGTGGGTTGTGGTCCTCACATGGCCCCCTCACTTATCTCTTCACCCCACATCACCACCTACCTCCGGAAAAAATCACCGTTGCTCTCTCTCTCTCTCTCTCTCTCTCCTATTCTTGCTCCCAAACCCAGGGATTCCAATCTCTTTGCTCGAAGCTCCATTTCCAAAACTGTTTCGGAGAATTGTTGCTTGATATGTGACTCCTCCATTGGTCCAATTAGTTTTTGCATTAGTGGTTTATATTTTGAATAATTAATTACTCTTGGTGCTGTTGTAGATGAGCCTGAATGTTGAATTCTTAGAGTTCTAAGTAGTTTCAATGCTTGCTACGGGCTCTATGCATCCCTGTGAGTAGTTGCTATCATTCTTATAGGGTTTTGTTGACAAAAAATGTGACCCAAAATTTTTCAGAAAATTCTACGCGAATATGATGAACCTCTTTGGAAGGAGTTCTTCGAGGCGGAGGTCCTCGGAGGCATCTTCTAGTATCAGCTTAGTTCATCGATCTTATTTTGAACCAAGTGAAAATTCCATTCGAGATGCCGCCACCAAATCATGTTTATGGCCATGCAACGTTTATATGGTGCGTGTGGGCATTAAAGAAGAATTTGAGCAATATGTTCACAATGCCGAGCTCGGTCCCTACATTGCAGAGCAAGGGAAGATATTATGTTCTTGAGAGCGAGGCTCGGGCACATAACGCGGTAGCTGTGGCTGCACGGCGTGCTGAGGCATCTGCACTGAGAGTCTCCGGGAGCTATCACTCCGACCATTATGCAGGTCACTGACGGATTACCAAGTTAGGCCAAAAGCCTAAACTTGGGGGAGTACGTATTTCCACCGACAATACATTCATGTTCACACATTTCATTCCACTTGTCGGTGTCTATACTTTTTCATTGTATTATTCATGCTACATTTATTTTCTTACCTTCTTCTAGTGTATTTGAAAAACTTTGAGAAAATACAAAAATATTTCTCCTTTCTTTTCGGATTTTTTCCTAATTTAAATTGTTGTAGTACTAAAAAGAAAACTCAAAAAGATTTCCTTGTACTTCTTTTGCTTCTTGGGAGTTTTCCCGTGTAAATAGTTTTTCTCGTTTCTGTTTTTCCCTTTTATTTGCTCGTTCAAGAAAAAAAATCAAAAACTCCAAAAATATTTCAGTGTGTTCCTCTGAATTTCTTTTTCTTTCTGTTGAGTCATACCGAGGAGAAGACCACGATGAAAATGTTTAGTGGATCGCATTTGCATTATTTTGTTGGGGAACGTAGTAATAATTCAAAGAAATTCCTAGGTGTCACCAAGATCAATCTAGGAGATGCTAGCAATGAGAGAGAGGGAGTGCATCTTCATACCCTTGAAGATTGCTAAGCGGAAGCGTTACAAGAACGTGGTTGATGGAGTCATACTCGCGGTGATTCAAATTGCGAAAGATCCGATCCAAGCGCCGAATGGATGGCGCTTCCGCGTTCAACACACGTACAGCCCGGAGACGTCTCCTCCTTATTGATCCAGCAAGGGGAGAGGAGAAGTTGAGGGAGAACTCCGGCAGCATGACGGCGTGGTGGTGGAGCTCGTGGTTCTCGGATAGAGCTTAGCTACGCTCAACGGAGGAGGAGGAGGAGTTGGAGGGGGAGGGCTGCGCCAGCGGCAAGGGGTGCAGCTCCCATGCGCCTCCCCACTATATATAGGGGTGTGGGGGGCTGGTTTCTTACCCTCCAAGTTCATTGGGGCATTGGCAAACGTGGGAGGGAAGAAATCCCATCCTTTCCTTTCCCCACCGATTGTTATCCCCCTTTTTAGGGATCTTGATCTTATCCCTTCGGGATATGATCTTATTCCTTCTAGGGGGGTCTTGGTCCCCCCATGCAGGTGGGCCCCACTCCGAAACCTTCTAGAACCTTCTCGGTACAATACCGAAAAATCCCGAACATTTTCCGGTGGCCAAAATAGGACTTCCCATATAACTCTTTAACTCCGGACCATTCCGGAACTCCTCGTGATGTACGGGATCTCATCCGAGACTCCGAACAACTTTCGGTAGCCACATACAATTCCCATTACAACTCTAGCGTCACCGAACCTTAAGTGTGTAGACCCTATGAGTTCGGGAACCATGCAGACATGACTGAGATGCCTCTCCGGCCAATAACCAATAGTGGTATCTGGATACCCATATTGGCTCCCACATGTTCCACGCTGATCTCATCGGATGAACCATGATGCCGGGGATTGAATCAATCCCGTATACAATTCCCTTTGTCTATCGGTATGTTGCCCTAGATTCGATTGTTGATATCCCTATACCTTGTTCAATCTCGTTACCGACAAGTCTATTTACTTGTTCCGTAATGCATGATCCCATGGCTAACTCATTAGTCACATTGAGCTCATTATGATGCTGCATTATCGAGTGGGCCCAGAGATACCTCTCTGTCATACGGAGTGACAAATCCAAGTCTCGATTCGTGCCAACCCAACAGACACTTTCAGAGATACCTGTAGTGCACCTTTATAGCCACCCAGTTACGTTGTGATGTTTGATACACCCAAAGAATTCCTACGGTATCCGGGAGTTGCACAATCTCATGGTCTAAGGAAATGATACTTGACATTAGCAAAGCTCTAGAAAATGAACTACGTGATCTTGTCTATGCTTAGGATTGGGTCTTGTCCATCACATAATTCTCCTAATGATGTGATCCCGTTATCAATGACATCCAATGTCCATGGTGAGGAAACCACAATCATCTATTGATCAATGAGCTAGTAAACTAGAGGCTCACTAGGGACATATTGTTGTCTATTTATTCACACATGTATTACGGTTTCCGGTTAATACAATTATAGCATGAACAATAGACAATTATCATGAACAGGGAAATATAATAATAAACATTTTATTATTGCCTCTAGGGCATATTTCCAACAGTCTCCATCCTGCACTAGAGTCAATAATCTAGTTACATTGTGATGAATCAAACACCCATATTGTTCTGCTGCTGATCATGTTTTGCTCGTGGAAGAGGTTTAGTCAACGGGTCCTCAATATTCAGATCTGTATGTACTTCTCAAATCTCTAGGTCATATTGTAGATGCTGCTTCCATGCTCCACCTGGAGCTATCCCAAATGGTTACTCCACTATACGTATCCGGTTTGCTATTCAGAGTCATCTGGATAGGTGTTAAAGCTTGCATCGACGTAACCCTTTACTCCCAACTCTTTATCACCTCCATAACCGAGAAACATTTACTTATTCCTCTAAGGACAATTTTGACCACTGTCTAATGATCCACTCCTGGATCACTCTTGTACCCCCTCTCCAAACACGTGTCAAGGCACATATCAGGTCCGGTACACAGCATGGCATCTCGTATAGAGCCTATGGCTAAGGCATAGGGGACGACCTTTGTCCTTTCTCTTTCTTCTGCCCTGGTCAAGCTTTAAGTCCTAACTTCACACCTTACAACTCAAGCAAGAACTCCTTCTTTGACTAATCCATTTTGAGCTCCTTCGAAAACATGTCAAGGTATGTGCTCTGTGAAAGTCTTATCAGGCATCTTGATCTATCTCTATAGATCTTGATACCCAATATGTAAGAAGTTTTACCCAGGTCTTCCTCTGAAAAACTCCATTCAAACAACCTTTATGCATTCCAGAAACTCTACATCTTTTCCGGCCGACAATATGTCATCCACATATACTTATCAGAAATGTTGTAGTGCTCCCACTCACTTTCTTGTAAATACAAGTTTCTTGCAAACTTTGTATAAACCCAAAAGCTTTGATCACCTCATCAAAGCTTATGTTCCAACTCTTAGATGCTTGCTCCAGTCCATGGAAGGATCGTTGGAGCTTGCATACCTTTTACCATCCTTAGGGTCGACAAAACCTTCTGGTTGTATCACATACAACCTTTCCTCACGGAAACCGTGAAGGAAACTTTGTTTTGACATCCATCTCCCAGATTTTGTAAATGGAAATGCAGCAACTGCTAACATAATTCTAACAGACTTCATCTTTGCTATGATTGAGAGAGTCTAATCACATTCAACTCCTTGAACTTGTCGGAAACTTCTTTGAGACAAGTCGAGCTTCATAAATGGTGACATTACCATCAGCGTCTATCTTCTTCTTAAAGATCCATTTATTTTCAATGGCTTGCCGATCATCGGGCAAGTCCACCAAAGTCCATACTTTGTTCTCATACATGGATCCTATCTCAGATTTCATGGCTCCTCGCCATTTGTTGGAATCCGGGTCCACCATTGCTTCTCCAAAGCTCATAGGTTCACCATTGTCCAATAACATGACCTTTAAGACAGGGTTACCACTCAGAAGTTGTACGCACCCTTGTCGACCTACGAGGTTCGACAGTAACTTGATTAGCTTTCTCTTCAACTGACGTAGGTGCCACAGAAACATCTTTTTGTGCTGCGCTACTCTCTGGTTGAAGTAAAGGTTCAACAACCTCATCAAGTTCTATCTTCCTCCCACTTAATTCTTTCAAGAGAAACTCTTTCTCGAGAAAGGACCTGCTCTTAGTGACAAACACTTTGCCCTCAGATCTGAGATAGAAGGTATACCCAATCGTCTTCTTTGGGTATTCTATGAAGACAAATTTATCTGCTTTGTGTTCGATCTTTTCTGGCTGAAGCCTATCGACATAAGCATCGCAGCCCCAAACCTTAAGAAACGACAACTTAGGTTTCTTGCCAAACCATAGTTCATACGGTGTCGTCTCCACGGACATAGATGATGCCCTATTTAAAGTGAATGTAGTTGTATTTAATGCATAACCCTAAAATTATAGCGGTAGACCGATAAGAGACATCATAGATCGCACCATATCCAATAGAGTGTGATTACGACGTTCGGACACACCATTACGCTATGGTGTTCAAGGTGGCGTCAATTGTGAAACCATTCAACCTTGTCTTAAGTGATTGCCAAACTCATAACTCAGATACTCTCCCCTTGATCATATCGTAGGAACTTGATCTTCTTGGTATGATGATTCTCAACTTCACTCTGAAATTGCTTGAACTTTTCAAACGTTTCAGACTTATGCTTCATTAAGTAAACATGCCCATATCTACTCAATTAATCGGTGACGGTGAGAAAATAACGATATCCACCACACGCGTCAACACTCAACGTACCGCACACATCAGCAGGTATGATTTCCAACAAGTCACTTGTCTGTTCTATTGTTCCCAAAGAAATGGGGTTTTAGTCATCTTGCCAACGAGGCATGGTTCGCATGTGTTAAGTGATTCAAAATCAAGTGACTCCAAAAGTCCATCGGCATGGAGGTTCTTCATGCTCTTTACACCAATATGACCTAAGCGGTAGTGCCACAAGAAAGTGGTACTATCATTATCAACTCTACATCTTTTGGCATCAATGTTATGAACATGTGTATCACTATGACTGAGTTTCAATAAACCATTCACATTGGGTGCATGACCATAGAAGGTGTTATTCATGTAAACAGAATGACCATTATTCTCTGACTTAAATGAATAACTATATTGAAATAAACATGATCTAATCATGTTCATGCTCAACACAAACACCAATGCAAACAACATTTATCTAGGTTCAACACTAATCCCGAAGGTAGAGGGAGCGTGCGATGGTGATCACATCAACCTTGGAAACACTTCCAATGCACATCGTCACCTCGCCCTTAGCTAGTCTACATTTATTCTGTAGATTTTGTTTCAAGTTACCAATATTAGCAACTGAACCGGTATCTAATACCCAGGTGCTACTAGGAGTACTAGTAAGGTACACATCAATAAAACATATATCAAATATACTTTTGTTGAAGTTTCCAGCCTTCTTATCTACCATACCAAGTATTTGAGGCAGTTCTGCTACCAGTGACTGTTCCTCTAATAGAAGCACTTCGTATCGGGTTTGGGTTCTTGGGTTTCCTCACTAGAGCGGCAACTGGTTTGCCATTCATGAAGTTTCCCTTATTGCCCTTGCCCTTCTTGAAACCTTTGTCTTGTTAACCATCAACACTTGATGCTCCTTCTTGAATTCTACCTTCACGGCTTTAAGCACGACGAACAGGTCTGGGATCATCTTCCCTTGCATGTTATAGTTCATCATGAAGCTCTAGTAGCTTGGTGATAGTGACTAGAGAACTCTGTCAATCACTCTCTTATCTGGAAGATTAACTCCCACTAGATTCAAGCGATTGAAGTACCCAGACATTCTGAGCACATGCTCACTGGCTGAGCTATTCTCCTCCATCTTGTAGGCGAAGATCTTGTCAGAGGTCTCAAACCTCTCAACACAGGCATGAGCCTGATATACCAATTTTAGCTCTTGGAACATCTCATATGTTACATGGTGTTCAAAAAATGCCTTTGGAGCCCCGATTCTAAGCCGTAAAGCATGGCACACTAAACTATCAAGTAGTCATCAGAACGTGTCTGCCAGATGTTCACAACATCCACAGACAACACTAGAGGAGTTGGCACACGGAGTGGTGCATCAAGGACAGAAGCCTTCTGTGTAGTAGTGAGGACAATCCTCATACTACGGTCCTAGTCCGCATAGTTGCTCACAATATCTTTCAACTTAGTCTTTCTCTAGGAACATATTAAAACAGGGAGCCAAAGCGCGAGCTATTGATCTACACCATAATTTGCAAGGACAATTTAGATTATGTTCATGATAATTAAGTTCATCTAATCAAATTATTCAATGAACTCCCACTTTGATAGGCATCCCTCGAGTCATCTAAGTGATACATGATCTGAATCAACTAGGTCGTGTCTGATCATCACGTGGGACAGACTAGTCATCAACGGTGAACATATCCATGTTGATCGCATCTACCATATGACTCATGTTCGACCTTTTGGTCTCTCGTGTTCCAAGGCCATGTCTGTACATGCTAGGCTCGTCAAGTCAACCTAAGTGTTTTGCATGTGTAAATCTGGCTTACACCCATTGTATGCGAATGCTAGAATCTATCACACCCGATCATCACGTGGTGCGTCGAAAAAACGAACTTTCGCAACAGTGCACAGTTAGGGGGAACACATTTCTTGAAATTTTAGTGAGGGATCGTCTTATTTATGGTACCGCCATTCTAAGAAAATAAGATGTAAACATGACAAACATCACATGCAAATCATAAAGTGACATGATATGGCCAATATCATCTTGCGCCTTTGATCTCCATCTTCGAGGCGCGGCATGATCACCATCGTCACCAGCATGACACCATGATCTCCATTATCATGATCTCCATAATTGTGTCTTCATGAAGTTGTCTCGCCAACTATTACTTCTACTACTAGGGCTAACGGTTAGCAATAAAGTAAAGTAATTACATCACTACAAAAAAATACACTTTCGTGATGATACATGTTTGTCACAGTAGGCCGCATTTTTTGTCATGCATGTACATCCATGACGATTTTATGACAGAATCAAGATAGTCATACCTGTGCTGTCATAGAAGTGTTCCATGACATTACCAAAATTATCATCACGGAAGTGTCCACTTCCATGACGATAAATCGCGCGTCACAAAAGTGCTTTCGTCAAGGGTGACCGACACGTGGCATCCACCATAACGGAACACCGTTAAGCTACCGGGTCCGGTTTGGGATCCGATAACCCATTAACAGCCCGAACCAATGTGGATTTTCCACGTGTAAAATCATCATTGGCTGCAGGAAACACGTGTTGCCTCACCGTTGGGACAGATGCCATCCACTCATTGGACAGGAGGCGCCAATGATAGGTCGACACATGGCACGGCCCAACAGTGGCCTATTTAGGTGAAAAAGGTCGGCCCAGTAAAAATTAGCAGGCCGACCCATATAAGGACTACTTGTGTCAGGTCCATTTAAGACCACGGCCCATACGAGATGTGCCAATTCGGCCCGTCAACAGCCCATTAAAGATTTCACACCATTGCAGACCATCGTCAGTTCGAGCCCGTTAATAGCCCGCTATATATTTGGGCTCAATATCGGCCGGATGAGATTTTGGCCTGTTAACAGCCCATTAAATGGATGGGCCAACTTTCAGGATGTACATCTTTCGGCCTTTTAGCGACCCATTTAAATGTTGGGCTAATTTCCGGCCCGGTGTGTCTTTTAGCCTGTTGACAGCCCATAAATCAGATGGGCCATTTGTAGTCGGACCTGAGTTTCGGCCTTTTAGCGGCCCATTTAAGGTGTTGTGCCAATTTCTGTCCTGGTGTCTCTTTCAGCCTGTTGACGGCCCATATATCAGTTGGGCCATTTGTAGTCGGACCTGAGTTTTGGCCTTTTAGCGACCCATTTAAGTGTTGGGCCAATTCACGGCCCTATGTGCCTTTCAGCCTGTTAACGGACCATAAATGAGTTGGGACGTTTGTAGTCGGACCTTAGTTTTGTCCTTTTAACGGCCCATGCCCTTCATGGTCCAATACCAGCCGGGTTTCTCTTTCAGCCTGCTAAAGGCCCACAACACAGTTGGGCCATTTACAATACGACCTGACTTTCGGCCTCTTAGCGGCCCGTGCTCTTCATGGCCCAGTACAAGCCCGCTGTCTCTTTCGGGCTGCTAAAGTCCTACAGTATAATTGGGCCATATGTAGCCCAAACTTAGTAATGGCATGTTAACGGCCTGTGGAATCAATTGGGCCCACCTGTTGCCCGATTCGATGTTAGCCTGTTAACGACCCGGGAGGTAAGAGGGCCGACCATTACCTTTCAGCCTACTAACGGCCCATTAACTTAATGGGCCCACTAAAGTTCGTACATGTCTTTAGGCCAAATTAGATAATTTAGCCCATTACGACGAGCAATTATGCACAGGACCAAAACCAATCAAGCAAAGGTACGGCATACAGGGAATAATGTTGCACATCCAGCATATATTACAGGAAATTACATCCACTAGGCAATCAAAGATTGATGCTAGTGCAAATAAATGAGCTGAACCTAACCATCTACAATGTCACAATCTGCAACCTCAGCACAGATGACGCCCATAAGCATGTGGGCAAGTTCTTGCTGCTTTGCTATGCTGTCTCTGAAAACATTGATCTGTTGTTGTGTCGCATGACTCTGCGGCTCTGATTCATCCACCATTTACATCATTGCTTCAGCCATTAATTGGTTCACAAACATACATTTATTCCATTGCATTCGAGACAGAGGATACTGAACAGATTCAGATGGCAATTTTGGCAGGCTTGTATTATTGATAGTGGAGAGTGTCTCGACCACTTCATCATAACATAAATTAGGAGGGGAACCAAACAGATTAATCAGGAGTTATTGCCATATGACCTGGCCTAGATTTATTGGGAAAAAACAATGGGGTTGCCATACTGTTTTCAGAGTTTGTCTTCTTATCTTCATCAGCCTGCACCAAATTAACACACTAGCATTGCTATCATTGGCCAAGTCAGATAATTGGAAAGCAACATTGACACAACGAACGTTTGGGCACCAAGCCTACACCAAATTAACACAATATGTCATAGCTATCATCATCCAGGTAAGGTAATACGAAAGCAACATTGACACAATGAATGAATGGGCAACCCGAGAAGCACTACAATTCAGTATTGTGTGTGATATGAGATAGTACACTCATGCAGCTCAGTATGCAAAACTACCAGGCAGTTTTCCTTACAAAAATCAACATTGGCACCTTTAACATTTTGCTACAACTAATTTTAGATCAGATAAAGGTTAGATTCACGCTGATTAACAAAATACATGCTGATGTAAAGATATGGTGATATACAACAGGTACTTACATCAGCATTGGAGCACAGCGAATTCCCGCTAGATATTTTCCTCGAATACTATCCCAATGGAGGAAGTCTTCTATCGTTTAACCTTATTTTCTAAAAGAGAGATGGGTAAGAAACATGTAGAAAATATGATCAGAATGCTATAAAATTTCATGATGCGAGGATACGCACATGCTTCTTAGAATGGAGTTCACATTATTTTGCTGGACTGGAGTGGACTAGTTCTATTGCCACTGGAATATGCTTATTATCAGTGGCAGTTGAGTTTCTCTATACTAGAGCAGTATCTATGAAAAATGGAGTTGGTTTATTATCTCCTGGCGTTTGGATCTTTTGCAAAGACTTGGTTTGTAACCCTTCAGATTCTAACATAGCTGTCTTCCCCTTACATGCCTTATATAGAAGAATGGTGCTTCAGTTATAAAACATGATATAGCAGAGATGGAATAGGCACTAAAGAATAGAAAGGCAGGACATATTGACATGTATTCCCTCCATCCGGAAATAAATGGATGGGTCTAGGCGTATTTTAGTTCTAGATACATCCAGTTTTATCCATATCTATGACACGTAATCCAGACGGAGGGAGTATGATGTAAGAGCCAGGGATACGACAGGACAACACAGTAAAAAAACACTGAAAACGCACTGCAGAACCAAAGTATTCAAACCCACTGATATGAGATACTACACTCATGCAGCTCAGGATGCAGAACTACCAGGCAGTTTTCCTTACAAAAATCAACATTATGGCCTTTAATCATACATTTTGCTACAACAAAATTTAGATCAGATAAAGGTTGGATTCACGCCGATTAACAAAATACATGCTGATGTAAAAATATAGTGATATACAATAGGTACTTACATCTGCATTGGAGCACAGAGAATTCCTGCAAGAATCTTTCCTCACATACGATACCAGTGCAGAAATTCTTCTATCTGTTAAGCTTATTTTCTAAAAGAGAGATGGGTAAGAAACATGTAGAAAATATGATCGGCATGCTATAAAATTTCATGATGCAAGGATACGCACATGCTTCTTAGAATGGAGTTGACATATTTTTGTTGGACTCGAGTGGACTAGTTCTTTGGCCACTGGAACCTGCTTATTATCAGTACGAGTTGGTTTCTCTGTGCTGGAGCAGTATCTATAAAAACTGGAGTTGGTTTATTATCTCCTGGCATTTGGATCTTTTGCAAAGCCCTTGTTTGTAACCCTTCAGATTCTAACATAGTCATCTTCCCCTTGCATGCCTTGTATAGAAGAATGGTGCTTTAATTATAAAACATGCTACAGCAGAGAGATGGAATAGGTACTAAATAATAGAAAGGCATGACATATTAACATGTATTCCCTCCATCCAGAAAAAAATGGATGGGTCTAGGCGTATTTCAGTTCTAGATACATCCTTTTTTATCCATTTCGGCAACATGTAATCCGGACGGAGGGAGTATGGTGTAAGAGCTAGGGATACGACAGGACAACACAGCAAAAAAAACACTAGTTGAATGTAAAATTGTATGCTAGCGGAATACGTACAGAAATAACTAAGGCAACATACACGTGTATGATTGGGAAACTAAGATGGCATTGCAACAAAGCAGTAGAACAACACTTCAATGTAAAAAAACATGGTATGGTAGATAGATGAAGTACATACTGATGAATAACAATGCATAAGATATTCAGAAGCATGAGGTACAAATTAAGTAGATGGTATTGCGATAGAGTAGAATGATAGTACTTGAATTTGAAAACATGTTGTCATGAATGGAATAGGTACTGAAAAACAGGAAGGCATGGCATATTTACATGCATGATCAGCATGCTAAGCACATGGAATTGCAACAGAGTAGATACACTCCAGGACATTATATGCATGTTGTACCCATATCACAGGCCAAGTTAGAGCAAGGACCTTGTGGGGTGAAGAGGATTAATCATATTTCTGGAAGTCTTCTGAAGAACTGCCTTTACATGTTCCATCATATTGGGTATCATTGACATGAAGTTTATTTTCCTTTACATTGCTCCGTGAGGTTATTGTGGATATATCAGTGTGTGCAATTATATCTGACATGCATGGAAGACAACTAGTAGTTAGATTTATGTAATGAGTGCCTGTAGGAGACGACATAAATAGTACGACTGGGGTTAACTAGCAGCAATAGGTCTCATAAACTAAAGGGAGAACACAGATGAAAGCTACAAAGTATGTATTGTTTGTACTCGAGATTAACTAGATGGCACACAAAAGTATTAAAGAACAACATAGGTAATACTAGAAGTGCTATAATACTATAATCACCAGCCTGTGGGATAGCATTAGCTAATGGATGATAACTATAGAACTGTGTTCCCTAAAGAACAAGTATCTTAGCTGAACTATGGAACAACGTTAACTCCTGAACAAGACCCGTAAGAGATCAGTATGAATATACAATGAAATGTGATAATCTATTTTCCATGCTTAGATGAATAACAAAGCCATAAATGTTGCACACAACTAAGATGAGGGTACAACCTATCTGGCCACCATCGATAAGAGTGAGCATCATGTGCTGACTTGTCGATGGCCCTGCAGTTGTTGTGGCTCTCCATGTCGGGCATGCGCATTCGATGCAGGGAACTGTTGAGTGGAGACCATATCTCCCTTGTGGTGTATGCTTCCCTTGTTGGAGCAGCTGCGGTGAGTCAGAAGACGGTGTGTCTGAAGATGCGTATAACGCATAATGTTAAGAACGACATATCTCTTTGATCTGAAGAAATACACTAAGAGATCAACAACAATGTATGAGAGTGGTCACACGTCTGTTGACTGAAGACTAAATTGGGGTCACACGACTTTATTTTATTTTTGTACTATCCGATCTACGCCGGATGGCTTGATGGCCGTCTTGTGCCTCCCGGCTGACACTGTTCGGAATCTTCCACGAAGAGCCAGCGACCAACGGCAGAGCAGCCTGCCTCCGCCGTCCGTGGCCCCGGCCAAAACCCAGCTCCCCACTGTCGGTGTCAAAACCGTCGGATCTCGGGTAGGGTGTCCCGATCTGTGCGTCTTAGGCTGATGGTAACAGGAAGCAAGGGACACAATGTTTACCCAGGTTTGGGCCCGCTCGATGGAGGTAAAACCCTACTTCATGCTTGATTAATATTGAAGATATGAGTAGTACAAGCGTAGATCTACCACGAGATCGTAGAGGCTAAACCCTAATAGCTAGCCTATGATGGTATGATTGTAATTGTGATCGGCCTTCTAAGGACCATCCTCTCTAGTTTATATAGACACCGGAGAGGGCTAGGGTTTACATGGAGTCGGTTACAAGGAAGGAAATATAATATCCGGATCGCCAAGCTTGTCTTCCACGCAAAGGAGAGTCCCATCCGGACATGGGCCGAAGTCTTGAGTCTTGTATCTTCACACTTCAATAGTCCGAACGATGTATATAGTCCGGCTGTCGGGATACCCCCTAATCCAGGACTCCCTCAGTAGCCCCTGAACCAGGCTTCAATGACGATGATTCCGACGCGTGGTCTTGTCTTCGGCATTGCAAGGCGGGTTCCTTCTCCAAATACTCCAAGGTAATTATCGAACACGTAGACCATGTCCGGATCTGCAAAATGATCTTCACATACCATCGTAGAGAGAATGATACTTCAGCTGACAAATTCATAGACGACGTGATATGTCATTACGGTCAGGTCATTATCCGAGCCGTTTTCCCGCATCCAGCCTCAGCGTATATTGCGAGGCGGTTTCCTTGGCACGTCTTGTCGAAGCAAAGATCGTGTCCCCTTATCACGGGATTCTCATCAATACGGGTATGGGTAACCCAACTGCACCACTAATCGCGGCGAGTGGGAGGTGAGCGGGTTCCACCAGGCAAGTGGGGAGGCGCAAAAAGCTTTTACCACCTCTTACAAAGAGATAAGGTCTCTTCCTCTTTACCCGCGCCTTCTCCTTCCGCTAACTCATTCCCCTCTGCTCGAGCCCTAACACCCAAGCACTCTTCTTCTCCATCGAGGAGAGGTTTTCCAAAGATGTCCGGATCCGGAGCAGGAGGCAGATGGATGGCCTCTACCGTCCGGGAGAAGGATATCAAGAAGCTCCAGGAAGCCGGGTATCTGGCCAAGAAGATTGGCCACCGTCTCCTACCGGCGGGACAAGTTGTCCCTATTCCGGAGCCTTACGAGAGATTCGTGTTCCTTCCCCATTTTGTCCACAGGCTCGGGTTTCCCCTCCACCCATTTGTCCAGGGAGTCATGTATTACTATGGGATTGATTTTCATGATCTTTCCCCCAACTCTTTTCTCAATATCTTGACGTTCATCATTGTGTGCAAGGCCTTTCTCCGGATTCCGCCTCACTTCGGCCTGTGGCTGAAGATCTTCAATGTGAAGCCCAAGGTGGTGAGTGGCAAACACGTCGAGTGCGGCTGAGGGAGTCCTGGACTAGGGGGTGTCCGGATAGCCGAACTATCATCATCGGTCGGACTCCAAGACTATGAAGATACAATATTGAAGACTTCGTCCTGTGTCCGGATGGGACTTTCCTTGGCGTGGAAGGCAAGCTTGGCGATACGGATATGTAGATCTCCTACCATTGTAACCGACTCTGTGTAACCCTAGCCCTCTCCGGTGTCTATATAAACCGGATGGCTTTAGTCTGTAGGACGAACAACAATCATACCATAGGCTAGCTTCTAGGGTTTAGCCTCCTTGATCTCGTGGTAGATCTACTCTTGTAACACACATCATCAATATTAATCAAGCAGGACGTAGGGTTTTACCTCCATCAAGAGGGCCCGAACCTGGGTAAAACATCGTGTCCCTCGTCTCTTGTTACCATCCGCCTAGACCACAGTTCGGGACCCCCTACCCGAGATCCGCCGGTTTTGACACTGACATTGGTGCTTTCATTGAGAGTTCCTCTGTGCCGTCACCAATAGGCTCGATGGCTTCTTCGATCATCATCAATGACGCAGTCCAGGGTCAGACCTTCCTCCCCGGACAGATCTTCGTATTCGGCGGCTTTGCACTGCGGGCCAATTCGCTTGGCCATCTAGAGCAGATCGAAAGTTACGCCCCTGTCCGTTTTTGTCAGATTTGGAAGTTTGAACTTCACGGCTGACATCCGTGGGGACTTGATCCTCGATGGATTCAAGCCACAGCCGAGCGTGCCGCACTGTCACGACGAGCATGATCTAGCTCTGCGGCCAGACAGTACCCTGGAGGCCGCACTTGAGCCCGCTCCGATCTTCTATTCGGAGCCGGCTGCGTAGATCGAGGACGGATGGCTAGACGCCGCCTCGGGAGCTGCAACCTCTACGGCGATAGAGCCGAACACTGATCTTGTCCCTTACGAAGCTCGTGACTCCGAGGTGCCAGACTCCGAACCTCCCGCGCCCACACCAATTCGAATCCGGGTGGGCGCTGATCATGGAGTTTACTGCCTCAGACATCTTTCAACACTCACCTTTTGGCCACATCCTGAGTTCGCTAAGGTATCTCTCATTATCAGGAGAGCCCTGGCCGGACTGCGGTCAGGACGGTTGGGATGCGGATAACGAAGAAATTCAAAACCCACCCACCACCCACTTTGTAGACACTGTCGACGACCTAACCGACATGCTAGACTATGACTCCGAAGACATCGACGGTATGGACGACGATGCCGGAGACAACCAAGAACCAGCGCCTATCGGGCACTGGAAAGCCACCCCAACTCAAGACGTATGTATGGTGGATATACCAACAGGAAACGATAATGAGGAAAAACGGGACGTGGAGAAGGACACCCGCCCCAACAAACAACCAAAACGGTGACGCAAGCGCCACCCGAAGACCGGCCTAGATAAAAACGGCACCCATACGGACCCAGCCCTAGAGCAGGGCGAAGCAGCGGACGCCGAACATGCCAGAAAGCAAACCATCTCCGGCGAAGACGATCTCACATCACCAAAGCATATGAACCTCCATAAAAGGCTCATCGCCACTGCAAGAAGTTTGAAGAAGCAAAAGCGGAAGCTCAAAACAGCGGAGGAGGCACTCAGAATGAAATGGAGCAAAATACTCAACACCGCAGATAAATACGGCGCTAGTCACCAGACAAAGAGCTACCCGAAGCGCAAGCTGTTGCCCGAATTTGACGAGGAGGCCTTAGAGCCCCCGCAGTCAAAAAAGAAAGAAGCCGCCTGGCCGGATAGACGACCAGATGACAGGCCAAGAACAGCAAGGGGCGCCGCACACAAGCCGGCACACGATCAGCACAAAGATCCTCGGAAAAAGGATGACCCGGCCAGGTCTATCTATGGGCCAAAAAAGAAGACTCCAGGAAGCAACATAACCCGCCGAGCATTTGAAGACAACGGCACACCCAAATACAGGGGCGCCGCACATCCACTGTGTTTCACCAACGAGGTACTGGATCATGGATTTCCAGCGGGATTCAAACCCGTAAACATAGAGGCATATGACGGAACAACAGACCCCGGAGTCTGGATTGAGGATTATATCCTACACATACATATGGCCAGAGGAGACGATCTCCATGCCATAAAATACCTACCCCTCAAGCTCAAAGGGCCAGCTCGGCATTGGCTCAAAAGCCTCCCAGAAAATACCATTGGAAGTTGGGAAGAGCTTGAGGATGCGTTTCGAGCAAATTTTCAGGGGACTTATGTCCGCCCTCCGGATGCAGACGAGTTAAGTCACATAACTCAACAGCCCGGAGAGTCAGCACGCAAATTCTGGAACAGGTTCCTCACTAAAAAGAACCAAATAATGGACTGTCCGGACGCTGAAGCCTTAGCAGCCTTTAAACACAACGTCCGAGACGAATGGCTCGCCAGACACCTCGGCCAAGAAAAACCAAGAACAATGGCCGCACTAACAAGCCTCATGACCCGCTTTTGCGCAGGGGAGGACAGCTGGCTGGCTAGATGCAGCACCAGCGACCCGAGTACATCCGAAGTCAGGGATGGAAATGGGAAATCACGACGCAGAAAAGATCAGCGCCAGAACAAGGAAAATGGCCCAAATAGTACGGCGGTCAACGCCGGATTCAAAAGCTCTCGGCCGAATAACAAAACACTGCCCCTCAAGGACAACAGTGATGAACTATCCAACCTAAACAAGATTCTAGACAGGCTATGTCAAATACACGGTACCTCCGGAAAGCCTGCAAACCATACCCACAGAGATTGTTGGGTCTTCAAGCAGTCCGGCCGACTTAACGCCGAACACAAGGGGCTCGACACACCAAGCGAAAGTGACGAAACCCAAAAGCAGCACTCCGGAAAACATAAGACTTTCCCACTAGAAGTCAAAACAGTGAACTCACTTCATGTGATAACACGAAAACACAGCGCGACACCTGCCATACCAGGACACCGTCCGCAGAATGGGGATAGACCCTACCAACATTCGCCATAACAGCACTTCCTTCAAAGGAGTGACGCTAGGCCTTTAAGCCAATTATACGGGCTCTGTACCACTAGAGGTTGTGTTCGGTTCATCCGACAACCTCCGTCGCGAAAGGCTCACTCTTCGTAGCGCCCCATTTTACAGTGGCCATCAAGCACTGCTGGGACGCAAAGCTTTCGCCCGCTTTAACGCCGTACCACACTACACGTCTCTTATACTTACAATGCCCGGTCCACGCGGCATAATCTCATTAAAGAGTAACTACGAGTGTTCCTCGACCACGGAGAGCGTGGGGCTGCCTTGACAGCCACTCCGACCTTGCAGGTCAAGGCCTCTAAACACAGGTCATTCAGACCCCGGACATGGTTAGGCGAGTCCGGCGTAAATAAACAAGGGGCTTCCCAGCCGCATACCCCCTTTATAAGGGGCCGCGCGTATAAATGATGAGAGCCAATAAAGCTCAACTTTCTTCATCTTCCAAATTATACTTTATTTTAATACAACTTTTGCACGATATTTCTTAGAAACTAAGTCCTTCTCTTTTACAGATGAAGCACGTGCTACACCCGTCCAGGATACAGCACAACGGAGACACAGGCGCAGACGTGCAGCAGGGACCCGTTGCAAGGATTCTTTTCAGATTAAGACCCTGCGTAAACCTTTCTTACTGTCTCTTGTTGATACACATCCCCCGGTTTCCTACCATAGCCGAGGAGGAGGCTGGCGTTTTGGCATCGGCCGCGTCAGAAGTTCCCGCCTGTACCTGGACACTAGGGGCTTAGGGCATTGTTCTGCCCGGTATCATAAAGACCGAACACCTCAGGGAGTGTTCGGCGTCTCGAGTTAGGCCTTATATGCATCAGCTCCGAATCATGTCTTTGGTCAAATGTTGGGTTTGCCCGGCTCCTGTGTTTTGCTGCCTTACGTTCCGTATCATCGGCTAACGCGGCACCAGGAGAACTACTGCGATTGTGCCCCGGTTCGGCCGGGCGAGCACCTCAGTAGAGAAAGCCGAAAACTGACTGTCATGATATAGCGAGAGACTGGTCAACCACTCGATCGACCATTGGAATGTTTAGAATTCCTCCGCTTTGACGAAGGACCGCTTCCCGGTCAGGCACATACGCGCCCCGAGTTCAGGGAAGAGCGGTGCCGCTAGGGGCTATATAGTAGCCCCACATTCGAGCTCCGATGGCTAAGTGAAAGTGATAAAGCGTTATAGTCCAGTTGCCTAGTTTGCTACACTATCACCTCCTTAAAAGGACCAAGACGTTGGATTAAGTGTAGAAAAAGCACTTTTCTTTTTGCAAACACCCCCGCACCATGTGCGTGGGGGCTGAAGCCAAAGACTGCCATCTTTCAGATTATACATACACATACGGCCGCATAGGAGATAGTTCAATACTTGAACGCACAAGTATAAAAAGCTATTGCATTATAAACATGATCTCACAAATTATACATGTCATTTGAACATGACATCTTTCGAGCACTGCGACTCTATTAAATGAGCGCCCTGCAGGACTTCCTCAAAATAGTGCTCGGCGGGTAATCGGCTCTTGTCCGAACCCTGGGATGCAACAGCGGTGGCATCCATGTCCGCCCAATATGTCTTCACACGGGCGAGAGCCATCTGTGCACCTTCTATGCATGCCGACCGCTTCATCGCCTTGATATGCGGCACCGCCCCAAGGAATTGCTGCAACAAGCCAAAATAACTCTTCGGCTTGGGCCTTTCCGGCCACAGATGAGTGATCACATCCGTCATGGCAAGTCCGGACAATCTATTCAGCTCAGCCCACTCAGCCAACCGATCAGTCAACGGAAGTGGACGCTCCGGACTATGGAATTGAGACCAATAAAGTTGTTCCATTTCGTGATCCTTCTGGCCTCGGAAGTGCACGACTGCGTCCGCCGCACTCGCCGCCAAATCCAGATAAGGATCCTCCGCGCCACACAACTGTCCCAGCTGAGCATACTTAGGATCCGTGAATTTCCTAAGAAGAAGAAAGGGCTTTCCAGCCGCAATGTTTCCGGCCTGACACAGTTCCTCCTTCATAGCCCGCATCTCACTCCGGGCATCCTTGACTTTGGTGCCGGCCTTCTTCAGGCCCTCTTGCTCCACTCGGCGTTCTCCTTCAAGAACCTCACAACGGTCGGTAGCATCTTTTAATTTCAAGGCCATTCCGGCCAACTCTTCCCTGCTTCGCAGTGAGCAGCCTTTTTGGCTTTTAGCTCTTCCGCTGCCTTCAAGGCAGCCGCATTACTTATCCTGGCTTGCTCCTTCGATCAAGCAAGATCTGCTCGAAGATCTTCCACAGCTGCGGCGCCATCTGCATCAAGCATACAAATTGTAAGGAACGGGCACCAGCTCCCTTACTAGGCAACTACGGAGGAACCACCTACCTTGTGACTCGCTAAGTCGTTTATTGACCAGCGCGATGTCCGCATCCGCAACATCTAGTTGCCTCTTCAGTTCGGCAACTCCATCAGTCCGGCTGGCCACCGGACGTTCCGCCATCTGTATAGGAAAGGCGACATTCTATAACTGAGATTATGATCCTTGGCACTCTATCGCTTTCGACAGCATACCAAGTCTCAGGGGCTACTATCTATACAGGGCGCACCTCATGTGCAAAACTGTCAAAAGGTATGTAATTTTTTGCGTACCTCAAAACTCGTCAGCAAGCTTCCGACGGCCTCATACAACCTGCTCTCGGTGGACGAAATCCTTTCAATCACCATACTCATTAATGTGTGGTGATCTTCCGAGATAGACGCCCTCTTAAGCAAATCATGCAGCTCTACCGGCCGTACTCCAATGGGTGCCGAACTCTCTGGCCCCTCCGGACTCGGGGACACCCTCCACGATGACACCTCGGGGTCGTCCGCCCCGCATGATGGGGCGGCAAATGGAGGCGTTTCTCTCTCCATCATCTCTGGACGAAGGTCTCCCGAAGATGAGCTATGCTGAGACGGGCTGAGATCCGAACTACAAGATGAAAACTTCGGTTACCCTTAGAAATTAAGCAGGGGTGTCCACTATTACAAAATTCCCCCTTTTTTACTTACGACTCGCTGGAGGGCTGATTCCTCTGAGGAGACAGTGCGGCCGGGGCTCTTCCCAGCACAGGACCTTCCGGTACATATTTCTTTCCCTGCTTTGAGGCCTTGGCCTCCGGGCCTTCGGAAGCTGTCCTCTTCTCCCCCTGGAAGGAGGGACTCTTGATTCCTCCCTTACTGAAAGCCTCCTTGGCAGAGGTGGTAGTTCCCCTGTTCCCCCCTCCGCCCTCCTCCGAAGGTGCAACCTCCAACATTTTAATTAACACGGGATCCTGTGTGGTCTTAGGGAGGGGGGCCGGACACCGTATCAGTTTTGCTTGCGCTATCCACTCCTGTCCAAGGGATAGCAGGTTAAAAGGCAAACCCATGATGAATAAAGGGACAATGTGTCCGGACACAGGGCTACTTACTTGAGTATCCGGGCGATTGCAGCTTAGGCCAGCGTCCTCGGTCAAGTCTGGACGCATCTCCTGCGATCCAAAGAACAGTTTGTACATCTTCGCGGGTGTCAAACCCATGAAGTGTTGAAGAGCTCGTGGCCCCTCTGGATTAAATTCCCACAGGCGAAGGGGGCGACATTTGCAGGGCAGTAGGCGCCGGATCAGCATAACCTGTACTACTGTGACTAGATTGATCTCCCTTTCTTGGAGGCCTCGAATCCGGTCTTGCAACAGGGGTACATCTTTGGACGGCCCCCAGTCACGCCCCTTGTTGACCCATGACGTCAACTGTTGTGGAGGGCCCGAGCGGAAGACGGGCGGCGGTCTCTGCCTGCTGCCCCTGGGAGCGGTGATATAGAACCACTCCTGTTGCCACGAGCCGAGCTCCTCCTGAAAAGAGCCCTCGGGCCATGGAGCATCGACCCTCTTGCTTATGACCGCCCCTCCGCACTCTGCCTGACGCCCCTCAATCATCTTCGGCTCCAAATTGAAGGTTTTGAGCCACAAGCCGAAGTGAGGGGTAGTGCGGAGGAAGGCTTCACAAACGACAATAAACGATGAGATGTGGAGGATGGACTCCGGAGCCAAGTCATGGAATTCCAGCCCATAGTAAAACATGAGCCCCCTCACGAAGGGGTCCGTCGGGAAGCCTAAACCCCGACGGAGGTGAGGCACGAACACAACGCTCTCGCCAGGCTCGGGAGTAGGAATAACTTGCCCTCGGGCGGGCAGCCTATGCGAAATCTCGTAGGTCAAGTACCTGGCGTCTCTCAGCTTTAACACGTCTTCTTCCGTGACGGAAGAGGGCATCCACCGGCCCCGTAGGTCGGAGCCGGACATTGTCGAAGGTTGAAGGTACCCGAATCTGGAGCCCTGGGTGTTGGAACTCGGGGGCGAGGGGCGGATTTGATTGAGGATTGAAGAAAAAGAACTGTCCTTGGTCTTATTATAAAGAGGAGGAATACCGAGAGCCATCGCCGTGACCGTTTGGAACCCGCCTTCGATGGAGGGGGCGTGGCAACGGGCGCGGTTGGGTTACCCACGTCCGTATTTATGGGAATCCCGGAATAAGGGGAACACGATCTCTGCTTCGACAAGACGTGCCAAGGAAACCGCTTCGCTAAACGCGCTGAGGTGGTACAATAAAAACAATTTAAGTAAAGGCTTGGTAGTGGTGTGACGTCACACCATCGAATACGTCAGCAGATTGAACTTGTGTAATATTATTTTCTCTACGGTGGTGCGTGGAATTTATTTTGCAGAGCCGGACACTATCCTGGTGTTCACAATCTTCTATAAATTATTCGGAGGAGGAACCCGCCTTGCAATGCCGAAGACAATATGCGCGCCGGACTCGTCGTCATTGAAGCCTGGTTCAGGGGCTACTGAGGGAGTCCCGGACTAGGGGGTGTCCGGATAGCCGAACTATCATCATCGGCCGGACTCCAAGACTATGAAGATACAAGATTGAAGACTTCGTCCCGTGTCCGGATGGGACTTTCCTTGGCGTGGAAGGCAAGCTTGGCGATACGGATATGTAGATCTCCTACCATTGTAACCGACTCTGTGTAACCCTATCCCTCTCCGGTGTCTATATAAACCGGATGGCTTTAGTCCGTAGGACGAACAACAATCATACCATAGGCTAGCTTCTAGGGTTTAGCCTCCTTGATCTCGTGGTAGATCTACTCTTGTAACACGCATCATCAATATTAATCAAGCAGGACGTAGGGTTTTACCTCCATCAAGAGGGCCCGAACCTGGGTAAAACATCGTGTCCCTCGTCTCCTGTTACCATCCGCCTAGACGCACAGTTCGAGACCCCCTACCCGAGATCCGCCGGTTTTGACACCGACAGCGGTGGTGCCATGGTGAGCAAGATGCCCAAGGGCGTTTGGCTGAAGGGCACTTTCAACGACTCCGTCAAGGAGTGGCAGCAGCAGTGGTTTTATATCACCGAGCCACGCGGCAAAAAGTGGGCTGCAGCTCCTGAGTTCAGATCCGGAGCTCCACTATGGCTCACGTCCTGGACCAAGAAAGGCCCGAACTGGTGCTCGTCCGATGAGCTGTCACTGCTCCAGACGCGCGTTCAGAGGGTGGTTGACAAGGATGTCAAACTCGTCGACGTAGTCCAGGTGATGCTAGTTCGCCTGGTTCTCCCTTGCCAACGCCAAGCCTACACTTTGTGGGAGTTCGACCCAACCAAGGACCAGACCCTTCGGGAGCTCTATGATTCTTCCCACGAGGATATCTGGAAGGTTCTCTTCAAGTCCGGCAAATCATGGCCGGACTCCGGCGAGGACCGGGGGTATCAATTATCCCATTCTGCAAGCCCAGTAAGTTACAGCCACGCCCTGTCTATCCATGCTTTAGCTGGCATGTCATGAGGGAGACATTTTAATCATGTTTCATCGTGACCTCAGGGATGGATAAAGAAGGTGGAGCGGATGCATTGTCCGACCCCGCTGCCGGAGGAACCAGCCGGACCTCTTCTAACGAAGATGCTGATCCCTGCGCCTTACGAGGCACCAAAGAAGGAGGCCTGCAAGAAGGTCAAGAAGACCCGGAGTGGCCTCCATTGCCGCGAGGCTTCGGACGCCAAATCTGAAGGCTCCAGCGACGCTCCTTCTTCAGAAGACGAAGAGGAGGAAGTAGAGGAGGACGAGCCTCGCTCTGAAGGCGGAAAGAAGCATGCGGCTTCCCCATCCCTGGAGGCCGAATCGCCCAAGAGGGGGAGAGGTTCCCATCCATATGCATCCACCCCGACTGCCAATAACAGCCCGGAATGGGATACCAAGGCCCAGCCCTTGGAAAAATCGTAAGTAACCGAAATCCGAATGCGCCTATGCATCCAGGGTCATCTGGGTACAACAGTTTTAACTATCGCCATATCTCATGCAGCCCGGTGAGGTCTCCTGCCGGACAGTCCTCATCGGAG
Organism: Triticum aestivum; assembly: GCF_018294505.1. Lineage (NCBI taxonomy): Eukaryota > Viridiplantae > Streptophyta > Magnoliopsida > Poales > Poaceae > Triticum > Triticum aestivum. The sequence goes on from NC_057813.1 coordinate 44,252,711, forward strand.
GATTCGTTGATATTGGATGCTATGGCGAGTGAGACGCCTCCAGGGGCTCCTTTTCCGAAGTTCAGGCGCGACACCGAGGTGTCGTCTCAAAGAGACCCAGAGCAAGGGGGGCATGTTTCTGGAGCCATACACATGGGGGCGGCAGCCCCACGATGTGTCGACAATGGGGGCAATCTCGGGTTCGGACCACAGCCGGATAAAGTCCTGGAGGCCTCTAAGGCTTCAGGATCGGGCGACCGGCCATCCTTAATGGAGGGAGGTTTGCCTGCTCCGCCAGTAACCTCTGTCTACGCAGAGCTGCCGGGCGGTCTATCGACGGCGTTAAAGAACGCGTCTATCGTCGATGAACATCGGACCCTCATGGGTGCGGTGGTTGGAAAGATTCTGTCTGCCGAAAGCAGGCTGAATGAGTCCTGCCTTGGCCTTATAAAGGCTTTTGAGGTATTATTTCTAAGAAACCTTTGAGGAATCATCATAATATAAGTAGTAGCCCGTGATACACTGTCCGGCAAAAGAGAGCCGGGCAGGGGATCAAACCCTTTTTGTAGTGGGAACCTTTGTTAATGATGTATACCCCTTTGTTTGAAATCAGGCGTATGCGGAGAAGACAGCCGCTCATGATGGGGAAGTGTCCGAACTGAAGCAGATCCTGGAATGGTCCGAGGAAGAGCTTGCCGTGTGAAGAAGCAATTAGAGGAGAAGCAAGGTATGTTTAAACATTGTCTTGCATTGGGCATGAATGAATAATTGTGCCTATTGAAAAGTATTTGTGATGTACGCCCTAGGAGCGATTGCCAAATATGAGGCACTGAAGAAGGCTGTGGATGATGCCAACGAGAAGGCTGCCGCCGAATAGGCTCTTCTTGGAAAACACGAGGCCAGGGTCATCATAGCGGAACGGGAGCTCCAGGAGGCTGTGATGAAAAGCGAGAGCTTGGAGCAGAGTCTAGTAGGGAAAGAATTCAAACTCGCCCAAGCTCTCCAAGCCGTGGAAGATGCTCGGGAAGAAGCCCGAGGTGCAGTACGGGACATTTAGGAGGCCGGAAAGTTGCGGCTGGTAAGGCCTATTGTATCTATGGCCATTATTACGTGATAGTGGGGACAACTCTAAGCAACAAGCTGAATTCTTGATTTTATAGGGGTGTTTGCGGATCTTCCTCGCAGGATATCAGACGCCGCCCAATTTTACCGGACCAAGGAGAGGAAGTCTGCAGAGAGGAACTTCTGGTCGCAGTATTTGGCGCCGAACTATCCGGTGCCTTTTATCGATCAGCTGAAGCAGCTGGTCGAACTGCACCAGGTGGACGGACTAGACATGAAGGACTTGGTTGTCCGGCTGTGGCCTGCAGAGCCAATTCCAAGCAGTTACTTCGGACTCGTAAAGCGGATTGTGGGCACCTGTTCTCGGCTTGATGCTATCAAGCGCTCAGTCTGTATAGAAGGTGCGCGCATGGCGTTTGCCCATGCATAAGTGCATTGGGGGAAGCTTGATGCAGAGAAGCTGATGACTGAGGGGCCACCGGAGGGTAAAGAGCATCCCAAGCCCGAATTGTACTATGAAGGTGTACTGAAGGGGGCCCGCCTGGCGGCGGATAAGTGCACCAAAGACATTATATTTCCCTGAGGGCATTCTTGCCAATATTTGTAATATGGGATAATGGCACTTTTATTATATATTGCCTGTTTTGTTTGAACATATGTTCTTCCTGTGCGAGTGTTTATTGTATGTAAATTCTGAGAGTTGGCCAGTCGTCGGCTTCATCCCCCATGTAAGAAATACGGGGGTGTTCGGGATATATCTGAACACTCTTTATCCCATGGTTGGGTCCTTCTGAGGAGGTGTCTCTCACCACGAACCACGCAATCGTACTATAGGGCTTTACTACTCTCACTTAGCCTATAGGAATTAGAGTATGGTCGGCGCAGCCCCTAGTGTTCAGAAGGCTGAACTAGGGGCTCTATTGGCGCCTGATCGGAAGACCGGTTTGTCACAATCTGCATTTATGATGGCTTTATGCGGAATAAATCTTTAAGGATTTTACAACCTCTCGAACAGTTGACCAGCTCTCGCTACGTCATGACAGTCGGTTTTCGGCTTTCTCTACTGAGGTGCTCGTCCGACAGAAATGGGACACAATCGCAGTAGTTCTCCCAGCGCTTCCTTAGCCGACGGAACGGAACATAAGGTACCAAAACATGGGAGCCGGGTAAACCCAAACCAATGACCCAAGACATGATTCGGAGCTGATGCATATAGTGCTATAAGTTCGGGGTGCCGAGCGACCGAAAATGTGGTCGGACTTTGTTGCCGTATTGTGAAGCCCCTGGCATAACTGGGCATAACACGAATCGTGGCTTCCGTTTTGTGGCAAAGAGGAATCGATGATGAACGACGGCCGGTACATGTTATTGAAGTCTACGCATTGTAGCAGGATAATATGGCTATGCATATGAGTGATATTTATGATTATGAAAAGAGATGGTGTTTGGCGGAACCTGAGATGGCCAGACTGTAGGGGGCTGTGAGTGGATCGAAAGTGAATCCAGACTGCCTTCTACCTGCATGGTCATGTCTTTGTGTTTCCGGGCCAATTTCCTCGCCACCAATCCTGTTCTGCATAAAAGTCAGTTTGTGAAGGTAAATGTTTGGAGGCAGCCGAACATCCTCTTGTGGTTGGTCTAAAGGTTCCTGATCGGACCCTGGTGACCCCAGCCATTATACCATGAAGCATCGTGGACTCCTCAGATGGTGTCCGGATAGTTGGCTGTCATATCAAAATTTTGATAGGCATGCACGACTTGCTACTCCGGCGGCTGTATGATTTCCTCTTTAGGGGCGGGGTTCGGCCTTGTACGTAGGCGTGAGTATATCACCGGTGTTGGCCTAATGGTTTACCACGTGGAATCTAGTCAACATGGTTCATCCCGTTAGTAGGTGGGTTGCCGTATGAGGGGAATGCGCCGATGGCGTGGCATTATTTAGTTATCTGAGAACAACCGTTAGAGCGGTGGGCCAATGAACTTGGCCTTTGCACCTGACATCTTTTAGAAGGTGTTATTTGTAGATTCATGCCCGCTGGGGCTTTATGTGTTATGGAGCCCCTGGACTACTAGGTCTGGGGGTACGGCAATTGAATTGTTGTGGTTTGTGTGATAGGGGGCGATCGGTCGTACTGTTGTGCTCTGGGGGGTCTCTTGACTAGACACCTCCCTTCATTGTTTCTGGCACACGACCGATTGCTTTGCTTGGAGGATCCGGCATTCTCTATTGGTATGCTTTGCCGTCCTTCTAGGCGTACCGTGAATTTCACATGGTTGATCAAGTATGTGGCTCGGGCCGGATAGGCTTGAGCTGCTCTTTGTCTGTTGACCGGACTGGGAATTGCTGGGCTTGGCACCAGCTTCCTTGGCTTGACGTTTATGACCGCTGTGCCGAGGCTTTAGGATGCCTCTTCGTGTATCCTTTTTACTGTCTTGGACCGTAGTGGTGTCTGGACGTCAGGTTGTGTGCCTTTGGTTCTCCTGCTCAGGTTGAGGTAGCCAGTTGTGCCGCGTATGCCCTGTATTAGGGCGGTCGAGTCCATAATATTCAGTGGCCAGGATCTTGGTCCACCTATCCGCTAGAAAATCTTTGTCAGCTTTAAGCTGCTCTTGCTTCCTTTGTAGGCTCCTTGCCGTGGCCATGACCATCGCTTGAAGCGAACTTGTTCCTCTGGAGCTTCAGGCACGCCGAATTCGTCATTGCCGAGGCTTACCTTGTCTTCGGAGGGGGGTGTATAGTCGTCCCTCTCCAAGTATCCCACCGTGGCCGGTCCAGACTGTTTGAAGGTTGGCTGATCACGGTTGTATTCTTCTTTGGCACCATCCGGATTGCTTTCATCTCCGGGGCCGGTATTGATGTGGCGGGGCTTGGAGTGGCGTCAAAGACGCCCATGCTTTGCTTTTCCCTCTAAGGGGTTATCCTCAGTTGCCTCGTCGCCATTGGTTTCCTTTCGAGTGTCCATCATAGATATATCGTATAAAGAGGTGGTTGTCCACCGCCCTATGAGCGGTGGCTCCTGTACGTCTCATGCATCGTCGTCCATACTGTCGATGTCTTCGGAGTCGAAGTTAAGCACGTCGGTTAAATCATCGATTGTGGCAATGAAGTGGGTGGTGGGTGGGCAACGAATTCCTTCATCGCCTACTTCCCACTCAAGCCGGACATAGTTTGGCCTAGAGCCTCCTGACAAAGAGATAGACTTTAATGAGTTCAGCATGTCGCCAAAGGGCGGGTGCTGGAAGATGTCCGCAGCGATAAACTCCATTACTGGAGCCCAACCTGGCCTGACTGGCTCGAGGGTATGCGGACCGGGACCAACAACAGGATACGAGTCCGGGGGCCCGAGGTTACAGGCCTCAACAGAGGTGAGAACTATGTTCACCTCCACCATCGATGAGCGTGCAGCCCGCGGGGCGGGGTCCAGCCCTCCGTCCTTAGGCAATGCAACCTGCTCCGGATTTAGATCTGGGGCTACTGCAGGGGTGATATCCCGAGCATTGTCCGACAACAGGTTTAGGCCGTGCTCGTTGTGACTATCCAGTGCTCCTGGCATAGGCCCGAATGCGTCGAAGATCAAGTGTCCGCGAATATTAGCCGTGTATTTCAAGTTTCTGAACCTGACCTGGTGGCCAGGGGCGTAGCTGTTAATCTGCTCCATGATAGTGCCATTCATTTTCCTTGATGCTTCCCTGGGCTTGGATGTTGCAGCCCCAGATTTAATAGCAAGACAGCTTTGTTGCTTGTGGAGTTGCAGATTTTGTTGGGCAAAAGCTCACAAATTGGAATGATGAACTTATCATGCAACTCTACTCCATAGCACATTTTTACCCAGATGGAAGAATTGTTTGGATGTCTGAAGGTACAAGGTACCAATCCACTGTAGAAGAATGGGCAAGTCTGATCAATGCCCCAAAGGAAAATAATGATGATCTGGATGTATATTCCAAGAAGAAAATGGGACACAATACCATGGCACACATGTACAAGGAGATCCCAGACAAAGCCCTAGAGACTTTCACTTTTGGATCAGTCCATTTTCTGTTGTCAGGGCTGCCTACTATCAATTGGATTCTGAGGCACACTCTGTTGCCCAAGTCAGGTGACCACAACATGATCAGAGGGCATGCCATCAATATGTTGCATTTATTTGATGTGCCACAAAAATTCAAAGTCATGAGCCTTATAGTTGAAACAATCAAGAGGACTGCAACAGATCAGAAGAGGAGATGTGGATATGCACCTCAGATTCAAGAATTGATAAATTCAAAGATGGGCACAGGAAAATATCAGTTGGATAAGGAACACTTTCCACTTTATCCAGACTTTGAGGACAATGAGGTTGTCATGAATGAAGATGATCCACAATCAGTTCAAGCTCAGGAGAAGAAGGAGAAGGCAAAGAGGGAGAATGCTGCTAAGATGCCAACTCAAGAGGAGGCATCTGAATATTTCTTGAAAACCAAACAGGAGCAGCTTGGTTACTTGATAGCATCATCTCTGAGGATTGACAAGGGGTTGGCCACCATAACTCAAAACTAGGAGAGCCTGGAAAGAATCATGGAACAAAAATTCTATGATCTAGATGTCAAGGTAACTGTTATTCAGTCAGTTGTGGAGCAGCTGCAGGATGACATGCAGGAGAGGAAGGGCAAGACTACCACCAATGTGTTTGCCAGAGTGCCCAGAGCCCAGAGGTCAGTTGCAGTGCCAGTGACAGACACTAGAGCAACATCTCCAGCACCAGCTACTGCCCCTTCAGCTCTAGTGCAACCAGCTTCAGCATCAACTCCAGCACCCTCTACATCAACTGAAGCCTTCGTCCTTGGAGTTATCAGGACACCACCACCAGAAGATCAAGCCTGAGAGTCGATCTAGCACTATGCATTTTCTATGAACTTTTTGGTAACTTGTTGCCAAAGGGGGAGAAAAATGTATAGATCATAGGCTTCGAGAGAGAGTGTTGCTTTTGTTCTCTCTTGCTTTATTTGGTGGTTTTTCAATCTTTGTTTGCTTTTGGTTGAGATACTATGCTTGTGAGACATTGATGATCATGTGTTTGATCATAAGCTACACTTATGCATGCTTGATATTATCCTATCTATCTTCTGTGATCACTCACTATGCTTCGTGATGAGTGCATGTATTCATTGTTTATAATTTTGAGCGCTCCACCAAGATCACTCACTATAGACACCCATGTATCCTAGTCCACTTCCATGACGATAAATCGCGCGTCATAGAAGTGCTTTCGTCAAGGGTGACCGACACGTGGCGTCCACCGTAACGGAACACCGTTAAGCTACTGGTTCCGGTTTTGGATCCGATAACCTGTTAACAGCCCGAACCAATGTGGATTTTCCACGTGTAAAATCATCATTGGCCGCAGGAAACACGTGTTGCCTCCCCGTTGGGACAGATGTCTTCCACTCATTGGACAGGAAGCGCCAATGATAGGTCGACACGTGGCACGACCCAACAGTGGCCTATTCCGGTGAAAAAGGTCGGCCCAGTAAAAATTAGCAGGCCGGCCCATATAAGGCCTACTTGTGTCAGGTCCATTTAAGACCACGGCTCATACGAGATGTGCCAATTTGGCCCGTCAACAGCCCGTTAAAGATTTGAAACCATTGCAGCCCATCGTCAGTTCGAGCCCGTTAACAGCCCGCTATATATTTGGGCTCAATATCGACCGGGTGAGATTTTGGCCTGTTAACAGCCCATTCAATGGATGCGCCAACTTTCATGATGTACATATTTCGGCCTTTTAGCGACCCATTTAAATGTTGGGCTAATTTCCGGCCCGGTGTGTCTTTCAGCCTGTTGACGGCCCATAAATCAGATGGGCCATTTGTAGTCGGACCTGAGTTTCGGCCTTTTAGCGGCCCATTTAAAGTGTTGGGCCAATTTCTGTCCTGCTGTCTCTTTCAGCCTGTTGACGGCCCATACATCAGTTGGGCCATCTGTAGTCGGACCTGAGTTTTGGCCTTTTAGCGACCCATTTAAGTGTTGGGCCAATTCGTGCCCTATGTGCCTTTCAGCCTGTTAACGGACCATAAATGAGTTGGGGCATTTGTAGTCGGACCTTAGTTTTGGCCTTTTAACGGCTCATGCCCTTCATGGTCCAATACCAGCCCGGTTTCTCTCTCAGTCTACTAAAGGCCCACAACACAGTTGGGCCGTTTACAATACGACCTGACTTTCGGCCTCTTAGCGGCCCATGCTCTTCATGGTCCAGTACAAGCCCGCTGTCTCTTTCGGCCTGCTAAAGTCCTACAGTATAATTGGGCCATATGTAGCCCAAACTTAGTAACGGCATGTTAACGGCCTGTGGAATCAATTGGGCCCACCTTTTGCCCGCTTCGATGTTGGCCTGTTAACGACCCGGGAGGTAAGAGGGCCGACCATTACCTTTCAGCATAGTAACGACCCATTAACTTAATGGGCCCACTAAAGTTCGTACATCTCTTTAGGCCAAATTAGATAATTTAGCCCATTATGACGAGAAATTATGCACAAGACCAAAACCGATCAAGCAAAGGTATGGCATACAGGGAATAATGTTGCACATCCAGCATATAATACAGGAAATTATATCCACTTGGCAATCAAAGATTGATGCTAGTGCAAATAAATGAGCTGAACCTAACCATCTACAATGTCACAATCTGCAACCTCAGCACAGATGACGCCCATAAGCATGTGGGCAAGTTCTTCCTGCTCTGCTACACTGTCTCTGAAAACATTGATCAGTTGTTGTGTCACATGACTCTGTGCCTCTGATTCATCCACCATTTACATCATTGCTTCAGCCATTAATTGGTTCACAAACATACATTTATTTCGTTGCATTCGAGACAGAGGATACTGAACTGATTCAGATGGCAATTTTGGCAGGCTTGTATTATTGATAGTGGAGAGTGTCTCGACCACTGCATGATAACATAAATTAGGAGGGTAACCAAACAGATTAATCAGGAGTTATTGCCATATGACCTGGCCTAGATTTATTGGGAAAAAACAATGGGGTTGCCTTACTATTTTCAGAGTTTGTCTTCTTATCTTCATCAGCCTGCACCAAATTAACACACTAGCATTGCTATCATTGGCCAAGTCGGATAATTGGAAAGCAATATTGACAAAACGAATGTTTGGGCACCAAGCCTACACCAAATTAACACAATATGTCATAGCTATCATCATCCAGGTAAGGTAATACGAAAGCAACATTGACACAATGAATGAATGGGCAACCAGAGAAGCACTACAATTCAGTAATGTGTGTGATATGACATAGTACACTCATGCAGCTTAGTATGCAAAACTACCAGGCAGTTTTCCTTACAAAAATCAACATTGGCGCCTTTAACATTTTGCTACAACTAATTTTAGATCAGATAAAGGTTAGATTCACGCTGATTAACAAAATACATGCTGATGTAAAAATATGGTGATATACAACAGGTACTTACATCAGCATTGGAGCACAGCGAATTCCCGCCAAATATTTTCCTCGAATACTATCCCAATGGAGGAAGTCTTCTATCGTTTAACCTTATTTTCTAAAAGAGAGATGGGTAAGAAACATGTAGAAAATATGATCAGAATGCTATAAAATTTCATGATGCAAGGATACACACATGCTTCTTAGAACGGAGTTGACATTCTTTTGTTGGACTGGAGTGGACTTGTTCTTTTGCCACTGGAATCTGCTTATTATCAGTGGCAGTTGAGTTTCTCTGTGCCGGAGCACTATCTTTGAAAAATGGAGTTGGTTTATTATCTCATGGCGTTTGGATCTTTTGCACAGACCTGGTTTGTAACCCTTCAGATTCTAACATAGCTGTCTTCCCCTTGCATGCCTTATATAGAAGAATGGTGCTTCAGTTATAAAACATGATATAGCAGAGATGGAATAGGTACTAAAGAATAGAAAGGCATGACATATTGACATGTATTCCCTCCATCCGGAAATAAATGGATGGGTCTAGGCGTATTTCAGTTCTAGATACATCCAGTTTTATCCATTTCTATGACATGTAATCCAGACGGAGGGAGTATGATGTAAGAGCTAGGGATACGACAGGACAACACAGTAAAAAAAACACTAAAAACCCACTGCAGAACCAAAGTATTCAAACCCACTGATATGAGATACTACACTCATGCAGCTCAGGATGCAGAACTACCAGGCAGTTTTCCTTACAAAAATCAACATTGTGGCCTTTAATCATACATTTTGCTACAACAAAATTTAGATCAGATAAAGGTTGGATTCACGCCGATTAACAAAATGCATGCTGATGTAAAAATATTGTGATATACAATAGGTACTTACATCTGCATTGGAGCACAGAGAATTCCTGCAAGAATCTTTCCTCACATATGATACCAGTGCAGAAATTCTTCTATCTGTTAAGCTTATTTTCTAAAAGAGAGATGGGTAAGAAACATGTAGAAAATACGATCGGCATGCTATAAAATTTCATGATGCAAGGATACGCACACGCTTCTTAGAATGGAGTTGACATATTTTTGCTGGACTGGAGCGGACTAGTTCTTTGGCCACTGGAATCTGCTTATTATCAGTAGGAGTTGGTTTCTCTGTGCTGGAGCATTATCTATAAAAACTGGAGTTGGTTTATTATCTCCTGGCGTTTGGATCTTTTGCAAAGCCCTTGTTTGTAACCCTTCAGATTCTAACATAGTCTTCTTCCCCTTGCATGCCTTGTATAGAAGAATGGTGCTTTAATTATAAAACATGCTACAGCAGAGAGATGGAATAGGTACTGAATAATACAAAGGCATGACATATTAACATGTATTCCCTCCATCCAGAAAAAAATGGATGGGTCTAGGCGTATTTCAGTTCTAGATACATCATTTTTTATCCATTTCGGCAACATGTAATCCGGACGGAGGGAGTATGGTGTAAGAGCTAGGGATACGACAGGACAACACAGCAAAAAAAACACAAGTTGAATGTAAAATTGTATGCTAGCGGAATACATACAGAAATAACTAAGGCAACATACACGTGTATGATTGGGAAACTAAGATGGCATTGCAACAAAGCACTAGCACAACACTTCAATGTAAAAAAACATGGTATGGTAGATAGATGAAGTACATACTGATGAATAACAATGCATAAGATATTCAGAAGCATGATGTACAAATTAAGTAGATGGCATTGCGATAGAGTAGAATGATAGTACTTGAATTTGAAAACATGTTATCATGAATGGAATAGGTACTGAAAAACAGGAAGGCATGGCATATTTATATGCATGATCAGCATGCTAAGCACATGGAATTGCAACAGAATAGATACACTCCAAGACATTATATGCATGTTGTACCCATATCACAGGCCAAGTTAGAGCAAGGACCTTGTGGGGTGAAGAGGATTCATCATATTTCTGGAAGTCTTTTGAAGAACTGCCTTTACATGTTCCATCATATTGGGTATCATTGACATCAAGTTTATTTGCCTTTACATTGCTCCGTGAGGTTCTTGTGGATATATCAGTGTGTGCAATTATATCTGACATGCATGGAAGACAACTAGTAGTTAGATTTATGTAACGAGTGCCTGTAGGAGACGACATAAATAGTACGACTGGGGTTAACTAGCAGCAACATGTCTCATAAACTAAAGGGAGAACACAGATGAAAGCTACAGAATATGTATTGTTTGTACTCGAGATTAACTAGATGGCACACAAAAGTATTAAAGAACAACATCGGTAATACTAGAAGTGGTATAATACTATAATCACCAGCCTGTGGGATAGCATTGGCTAATGGATGATAACTATGGAACTGTATTCCCTAAAGAACAAGTATCTTAGCTGAACTATGGAACAACGTTAACTCCTGAACAACACGCGTAAGAGATCAGTATGAATATACAATGAAATGTGATAATCTATTTGCCATGCTTAGATGAATAACAAAGCCATAAATGTTGCACACAAGTAAGATGAGGGTACAACCTATCTGGCCGCCATCGATAAGAGTGAGCATCATGTGCTAACTTGTCGATGGTCCTGCAGTTGTTGTGGCTCTCCATGTTGGGCACGCACATTCGATGCAGGGAACTGTTGAGTGGAGACTATATCTCCCTTCTGGTGTATGCTTCCCTTGTTGGAGCAGCTGCGATGAGTCGGAAGACGGTGTGTCTGAAGATGCAGATAACGCATAATGTTAAGACCGACATATCTCTTTGATCTGAAGAAATACACTAAGAGATCAACAACAATGTATGAGAGTGGTCACACGTCTGTTGACTGAAGACTAAATTGGGGTCACACGACTTTATTTTATTTTTGTACTATCCGATCTACGCCGGATGGCTTGATGGCCGTCTTGTGCCTCCCGGCTGACACTGTTCGGAATCTTCCACGAAGAGCCAGCGACCAACGGCAGAGCTGCCTGCCTCCGCCGTCCGTGGCCCCGGCCAAAACCCCGCTCCCCACTGTCAGTGTCAAAACCGTCGGATCTCGGGTAGGGTGTCTCGATCTGTGCGTCTTAGGCTGATGGTAACAGGAAGCAAGGGACACAATGTTTACCCAGGTTCGGGCCCGCTCGATGGAGGTAAAACCCTACTTCATGCTTGATTAATATTCAAGATATGAGTAGTACAAGAGTAGATCTACCACGAGATCGTAGAGGCTAAACCCTAAGAGCTAGCCTATGATGGTATGATTGTTATTGTGATCGGGCTTCTAAGGACCATCCTCTCCGGTTTATATAGACACCGGAGAGGGCTAGGGTTTACATGGAGTCGGTTACAAGGAAGGAAATATAATATCCGGATCGCCAAGCTTGTCTTCCACGCAAAGGAGAGTCCCATCCGGACACGGGCCGAAGTCTTGAGTCTTGTATCTTCATGCTTCAATAGTCCGGACGATGTATATAGTCCGGCTGTCCGGATACCCCCTAATCCAGGACTCCCTCACCCGCCCCACCGCATTGCCGTGGTTGCGCCGCCCCTGGGCCAATCCACAAAGACTCCCCGTCATCACGCAACTCTAAGAAAGCCATCTAAGCGCTGCTTCCACCGCGAACTTGCGGCACCGCACCCTGACGTTAGACACCAGCCAACCGGCAGCCTAGGAGGTCCACCGCCTCAAGGGGTGTTGCTTCCCATTGGGAATCGATTGGCCTAGAATAAAAATTCAGACAACTAATGCCTAAATAAAGCTATTTAAGATGAGGGTGCGACCTAGGCATGGTGAAGTAGGCAGGTCCAGCTGCCGAGTCGGTCAGGCCGGCGCGGTTGCGGTGGCGACCGGTGGCAGGGAAACAACGACGTCGCGGTGGTTGAAGGCTACGGGGAAGCAGCGCCGGGACTCTGGACGGATCCGAAGTTGGAGCCGCTTCGGCGCCGTGAACAACGGCGGGGGTGAATCGGCTCTGGTACGGTTCACGCGGCAGTCGTCGAGGCAGCTCCAGCAGCACGGAGTAAGTGGCACATGGCCTAGTTTTGAACCTACCCTTGATGTACAATGGGCCAATTGATGTGTGTCCCACATATATAGGACGGTAATTTCGCGTCTCCCATTTATTTGCTTGGGCGAATTCCACCGAGTGGAGGATGTTTAACGGTTCGTTCAAATTTTGGGAGGACAAGCATCCATGTCTACCTTACCAAGTCGATTCGAATCAAATTTTGAAATATTAGCTTGCCACTTCTTTTTTAGATGGAGAGATGATGCTCGGGAGTAATGTGTTTTTACATGCTCGTTGCTAGCGATTTACTATATGACAAATAGTTGACCCACTCAAAAACGTGAATCAAACCCAAAATGAAATATCTCGATTCAATGAGATAGCTCGTTCACTAGGTCAAAGTAGTGAACCAAATCCAAAATAGAACACCTCAATCGAGTAGCATGTTGTACAGTATTATAGTACTCCATGAACATGTTGAAAGTCAAATTAATGAACTTGTTTGATATAAGCATATGTCCGTTCATGTGTGGATTGCAGACAACATGTTCTCCAATTTAAATATTTGAATGCAAGTTTATATCAAAACATGGTTTATATCAGTCTTTGATGCATAAAACATGACCTCCCCCTCTTCCGAACTCCTGTTCTCTCTCTCTCTCTCTCTCTGTGTGTGTGTGTGTGTGTCTCTCTCTCTCTCTCTCTCCGACAGTCTTCTATTCTGTCACACGCATCCGACACAAAAACCTTGTTGGTCCCTCTCCCTTTCTCTCCATCTCTCTCTCTCTCTCTCTCTTTGTGTGTGTGTGTGGGGGGTCTTTCTAGTTCGCATGCATATATACTCCATCTATAGGTCTCTCTCGCACACTATGTATGATACTCTAGCTAGTCCAAGCTAGATATCTTGGGTGCACTCATCGTACGCACACAAATTCCTTGGGTCATTGCCCGTAACTCTCTCACGCACCACTCTGTCATCTCGGAGCTCTTCAGCCTCTCTCTCAAACTCTCCATCTACCTGGGTCACACAAACACATGCATATCTCACTCGCACTCGATAGGCCCATCTAAAACTCTATCTCTCTCCCTCGTTCTCTCTCCATCTCACATGCACACACACAATCTCATGCCTAGCTAGCCAAGTATGATGGTCTCTCACTCAATTGTAGGCACACACAGTCCCCCCTATATGTATATGACTAGCTAATCTTAGTCTCCATCACAAACATGTGCATGGTCTATCTCGATTTCTCTCGGGGCATCTTTCTATCGTGCACACACCTCCCTCGATCTCCGACCCATATAGTCCCCTCACGATCTAGAGGGGATCTCTCTATGACAAACACACCATCTCTCCCTCCCCATGCGTCCATGTCCTCCATGTGTCCCTCTCAACCTTAGTTCCTTGTTGTCCAGACCTCTATTGGACATGTGCTACAGGGGTGTCTCTCTCTGTTGCAAACAATCACACACTAGCTATCTTCGTGTATCTCCTCGCCTCACTTTTCTATCTCGGAGATGCATGCGTAATATGTTCGCATAAGAAATGAAAAAACACACACTCTCTCTCTAATTTATTGTTTGTTGTCCCTTTCTCTTTCACACGTGTACTCTTTTTGCACACTTACTCATTCTCCTTCACACGCACTTGATCTGTCTCGACTTAGGCACTCTCCTCGGTCCATAGCATATAGATTTATGGAAAAGTCAAACAACACAAAGTTTGACCATGTACGTGGAGAAAAACAATTACATCTAGAACGGCAAACATATACCATTAGATTCACCATGAGATGTAGTTCTGTATGATGTATCTTTGGTATTGTAGATATAAATAACATTTGCGTAAACCTGGTCAAAGTTTCCAAAGTTTGACTTCTAAAAAATTTACATGCACTGCATTATCGAGCAGATGGAATATCTCTTTCCCCCTCTCAGCTATCTGACGCACCACTCAGCCTTATCGGGGCTCCTCAATCTCTCTCAAACTTTATTGGTCAGTTTGGTTCGTGACCTGACCCTCATGCCTTGATGGCCAGTACTGCCTGGTGTGGACGTGAGATGTAAAATATTTCTGCCTGGCCAGGCTTGTGTGGTGCTGAAGCATTTGGTTCATGCCTGGGCCAGGCAAAGCATCAACGCCCCATCAATCAATCCATGCAGCAATTATTGAAGGCTAATATCCATACAGGTTGTTGTTAGCCTCGTGGCCGCACGACCAAGCATGGCCAGGCGTTCGAAATCGGTCGCCTGGGCCAGGCTACTTGAAGTGTGTGGAGTCCAGCCAGGCTAATTAAAGTGCAAGGGAATCCAGGCCAAGCGGGCTTTCTTTTTCACAGGGTAGCAACCAAGCAACCGCGCATGAAATCCAGCCACAACCCCAGGCCAGGAAAAAGATGCTCAGAACGCAAGCCAAACTGACCTTATATCTCCCTGGTTCACACATACATATGTCTCGCTCACGCTATACATATAGACCCATCCAACACTCTCCGCCTTTGTTCTCTCTCCATGTGACACACACCACCCTAAGTACCATCATCCCTCACTCCATCATAGGCGCAAGCACCCCCCCTCCTAAGTATGATTATCTCTTACTAGCCATCAGGAACACACGTATTGTCTCCTTCCATCCATACGTCTATCTCGATATCTCTCGGGGCATCTTCTATCACGCTCACACCTTGTCACTCGATATCCCACCCATGTAGTCCCATCACAATCTCCAGGGGATCTCTCTATGACAAACATACACTCTCTCCTCCCCATGTCTGCATTTTCTCCGTACATCTCTCTCGACCTCTCTCCCTTGTTTGTCAGACCCCTCTTGGCCACGTGCTAGGGGTCTTGCTCTCTCGGTTCCAAACAACCACACACTATCTCCTCGCCTTGCCTCCATTGTCGAAGATGCATGTGTGATATGTTTGCATAAGACACACATGCTTTTTCTCTACTTTTATCGTGTGTTGTCCATGTCTCTTTCACACACGCACACACACTTTTTCACTCACTCTTTCTATTTCTCTCTCTCTCTCTCTCTCTCTCTCTCTAGTTAGGGACTCTGTCACGTCCATAAGCATATGGATGTTTTAAAAAGTCAAACCTCAGAAAAGTTTGACCAAGTATATGTGGAGAAAAACATTTACATCTGGAACGATCATTAGATTCATCACAACATGTACTTACTTCATGCTATCATTTATCTTTGGTATTGTAGATATAAGTAATTTCTTTATAAACTTGGTCAAAGTTTCAAAAGTTTGACTTTAAAAAAATGTTGGAACTACATTATCGAACGGAGGGAGTAGCTCTTTCTCTCTCTCTCTGCTATCTCTCACGGGCCTCCCCTCTCACTCGAACTCTCTATACCGACGGATTATACGCTCACTGTGTCAGC
Source organism: Triticum aestivum (assembly GCF_018294505.1). NCBI lineage: Eukaryota > Viridiplantae > Streptophyta > Magnoliopsida > Poales > Poaceae > Triticum > Triticum aestivum. The sequence continues at coordinate 44,268,604 of NC_057813.1, forward strand.
ATATAGCTCCGTATATTTTTTAGTTGACCGGTCAACCAGTCTACATGCTGCCTTGTCAGCTCATGTTCTGTATCTTCGTGTGCTGGCCCATGTGGCAGTGGGTGAAAATAAGTAAAATAGAGGCCCATCTGACACGCGGTGAAGTAAACAAAGTTGAAAACACTCGGGGTAGCACCCCGCACGCTAGTAAATTGAGGGCACAATGAGGACACACTTCTTGCACGTGAAGGACACACTCGTGCACAATTCACCACTGCGTGGCGGCATGCACAGTAGGACGCACTCGCGCACACCCAACACACAACACACACTAGCACACGTGTACACCGGCGTTACCGCCGGTTGAGATCTACGGTAAGGCAGCCAACAAGCGGAGGCGGCTCGAGCCAAAACTGCATCCGGCGAGCCTGGACTTCATCAGCAGCCTCCCCGATGACATGCTGCTCGTCATCATCGGCCTCCTCCCGACCAAATCTGTCGTGCGGACCGCCCTGCTCTCCCGGCGGTGGCGCCCTTGTCGGTGTCAAAACCAGTGGATCTCGGGTAGGGGGTCCCGAACTGTGCGTCTAAGGCTAATGGTAACAGGAGGCGGGGGAGATGATGTTTACCCAGGTTCGGGCCCTCTCGATGGAGGTAATACCCTACTTCCTGCTTGATTGATCTTGATGATATGAGTATTACAAGAGTTGATCTACCATGAGATCGTATAGGCTAAACCCTAGAAGCTAGCCTATGATTATGATTGTCCTTGTCCTACAGACTAAACCCTCCAGTTTATATAAACACTGGAGGGGGCTAGGTTACACAGAGTCGGTTACAGAGAAGGAGATCTACACATCCGAATTGCCAAGCTTGCCTTCCACGCAAAGGAGAGTCCCACCCGGACACGGGACGAAGTCTTCAATGTTGTATCTTCATAGTCCAACAGTCCGGCATAAGCATATAGTCCGGTTGTCCGAGGACCCCATAATCTAGGACTCCCTCAGTAGCCCCTGAACCAGGCTTCAATGACGATGAGTCCGGCACGCAGATTGTCTTCGGCATTGCAAGGCGGGTTCCATCTCCGAATACTCCAAGGTAGATTTTGAACACATGAATCGTGTACGGCTCTGCAAAATAAATTCCACATACCACCATAGAGAGAACAATATTCCAAAAATCTAATCTGCTGACAACTTTTCATAGCGTGACATCACACCGCGGCCCGGTTATTACGAGCCGTTTTTCCCAGCCTGCCACTACACGTATTGTGAGGCGGTTTTATTGGCACGTCTTGTCGAAGCAGAGATCGTGTTCCCCTTATCACGGGATTCTCATCAATATGGGTTTGGGTTACTCAACTATGCCTGTTAGTATGACTCCTCGATTTTAGGCAAGTTCCAAATGGTCACGCTGAGGACGCTTGATATTCACCCCCTTTATAGAGGGACCAAGGCCTATCCCTTTCTTCCCACGCTCGATTCCTCCCCCACCTCGAGTTCCAACACCCAAAGCTCAGGCTTAAGCGCTTCGGACCTTCAATCATGTCCGGAACCAACCTTCAAGGTCGGTGGATGGCCTCCTCTGTCATAGAGGAGGACATCAAGAAGCTCAGAGAGGCCAGGTATCTGACCGCCAAAATCGCGCATAGGCTGCCTGCTCAAGGGCAGGTCATCCCCACTCCCGAACTCAATGAGAGTGTCGTATTTGTTTCCCACTTCCTGTGAGGGCTAGGCATTAGTCTTGATCCCTTTGTTAGAGGGCTCAGGTTCTATTACGGGCTAGATTTTCATGATCTATCTCCGGATTCCATCCTTCACATCTCGTCATTTATCGTCGTGTGTGAAGCCTTCCTCCACATTGCCCCACACTTCGTCCTATGACTCAAGACCTTCAATATAAAGCCGAAGGTGATCGATGGGCGATACGCGGAGTGCGGAGGAGCAATAATAAGCAAAGGCACCGATGCCCTATGGCCAGAGGGTTCGTTCCCGGAGGTGTCCGACTTATGGCAGCGGAGGTGGTTCTATATCACAGCTCCCCGAGGCACAAAGCGGGCGGCCGCCCCTGCCTTCCGCTCGGGCCATCTGCCTCAACTGGCGTCATGGGTCAACGAGGGACTGGACTAGGGGCCAACTAATGACGTACTGACATTGCAAAGCCGCATGCGGGATCTTCTCAAGAGGGATGTCAGTCTTTTCAAAGTAATGCAAGTAATGCTAGTTCATCGGGTCCTGCTGTGCCAACGTCGACCTCTCCGCATGTGGGAGTTCAACCCGGAAGGATCGCGAACTATTCAACAATTCTTTGGCATGATGCTTGAAGGGATATACATGTTGTTCTTCGGATCATGAATAAAGTGTCCGGACACCACCGAGGACGCGGGTCTCAACTGCAACCGTCCAGATACCCAAGTAACTAATTCCGCGTCCGGACATGCTGTCTTTATATTTGACACAACGTCAATCTGAAAAAATGCTCTCGGCCAGGAATGGATACGAAAGGCGGAGAGGACCAGGTGTTCGGCCCCTCTTCCCGAAGGCTCGCCGGATCCTGCACTAACCAAGATGCTTGAGCGTGCACCCTATCAAGTGCCATCAGGAGAAGATGAAGGGAGAAATAGAGAAGCCGAGAGCGGGCTTCATACATTACACATCCAAACCAGGGGAGTTAATGTCTCCACGAAAGAGGATAGTCGGGGAGGTGAATCTAAAATCCCCTCCCCCCACGGGATGAAAAGGTCTACCTCCAAAGACTCGGAAGCGGAGGTTTCCAAACGAATGAAGAAACACTCGCCAAGGGGCCCTACCCCAGAGGGCGTCCTTACCGCACAGCGCCCACAAGTGGGCCAGCCCTCCACTGAGTTGTCAGTGAATCAAAACTACTTTGGTAAATATATCCTGCTTTATCTCTGAGAATAATAACCAAGACCTATCTCTTGTAGTCCGGCTCATAGCCCTTCTCAACAGAGTTCGTCTTTGGGGGATCTTCTTTCGGAGATGATGGAGAGCGAAACGCCTCCTCCTGCCTCCCCGCCCCATGGGGCGGACGACCCCGAGGTGTTGTCACGGAGGATTTCTCCTGATCCGCCAAGGCCAGAAGTTAACGCTTCAGCCGCCCGAACCCCAGAGTATTCGGCTCGCAAGGAGAGCAACAGGAAGAGTCCGGGATTGTCCGGCACATAGCCGGACACACTGACGGGCTTTCTGGAGCGAGCGGCTATCTCAGAGGTGCATTGTACTTTAATGGGTATGGTGTTTGAGAGGATTTCATCCGCAAAAAGTGGGTTGAATGAAGCTTTTACGAGCTTGCTCAAAGGCTTTGAGGTACGCAAAGTAATATGTATTTTTTTGGCTGTACCGCACACTCTAGGTGTGCTCCGTATAAATAGTAGCCCCTGAGACTCTGGTTACCATCCCGAGGCGGCAAACAGAGGATCATACTCCCAGGTAATGATCACGCTGCCTTATGTGCAGGCGACTGAGGGTCCGGCAGCTAACCGGACTGCTGATTTCGCCGAACTGAGGTGACAGCTTGACGTGGCATATGCCGACATCGGCTTGTGAACAAGCGGCTTGACGAGTCACCGGGTATGTTTTTTAGGATTGTGAGCAAATATTAAGAGGAGCATGATGCTAGTATCTATAATATGATGTGGTTGCAGATGGAGCAGCTACCGTGGAGATCCTTCGGTCGGAACTTATCCTAACCAAGGAACAATCTAGGATAAGTGATGCCGCTGCCCTTAAGGCGGCCAAAGAGTTAAGGGCCAAGTGGGCTGCTCATCGCTAGAGCGAAGATAAAATAGCCAAAATGGCTGTGGAGTTGAAAGATCCCGCCGGCCAATATGAGATCCTGGAAAAGGAAAGCCAAGCGAAAGCGGCTGACCTGAAGAAGGCCTTGGAAGCAGCCAAGGAAACCCGCTCTAAAATTAGAGGGATAAGGGAGGAGCTTCGTGAAGCCGGATATATCATGGCTAGGAGGCCCTTTTTGTTGCGGATGAAGTTCGGAGATCCGAAGTATGCTCCTCTGGATCAGTTATGGAGTGTTGCAGACGCTTATGCGGACCTGGCAAAGAGTGCTACTGATGCGACCGAGTTTTTCAAAGATCAAAAAGATCATGAGGTGGAAAGGTTGTTCTGGTCGCAGTTCAGTTCCCCAACACGTCCGCTGCCGTTGAATGAAAAGATGGCCACATGGGCCGAGCTCCATAGGTTGTCCAGGCTTGCTATGAGGTCTGTCGTGGATCAACTTTGGCCGAAGGGACCAAGGCTAGACAGTTATTATGGTTTAGTGCAACAATTCCTTGGTGTTGTGTCTCATATCGACGCTGTGAAGAGGTCGGCGTGCATAGAGGGTGCGCGGATGGCTCTTTCCCGTGTTAAAACATATTGGGCAGGGATGGAGGCCACCGGTATTGTAACCTGGGGTCCGGCGGGAGGCCAGGACCCGGCCGAGCACTATTTTGAAAAAGTCCTAGAAGGCGTACGGTTAATAGAGGCTCAGTGCTTGAAGAGTACAATGTTCGAGTGACATGTAGCTCAATTGCAAAAACAATGCTTCTTTGGTTGTAAAGGCTGTGTTTATACTTTTGCCCGAAAGTATTATAATGCCTCCTGTGCGACCGTTTATGTATGTATATAACCTGAAAGTTTGCAGTCATCAGCTTCAGCCCCCACGCATATAATGCGGGGGTGTTCGAAAAAGGCGTGTAATCACACTTGATCCAACGTCTTGGTCCATTAAGGAGGTGATAGCGCGGCGAACTAGGCAATCGGACTATATAGCTTTAGCACTTTCACTTAGCCATAGGAGTTTGACGGTGGGGCTACTATACAGCCCCGGGTACTTCCGCGTTCATCCGAATATGGTGCGCGTACATAGATGACCGGGAAACCGGTCCTTCATTAATGTGGAGGAATCGCAAAGATTCCGCTAAGTCATCGAGTGGTTGACCAGTCTCTCGCTGTATCATGACAGTCAGTTTTTGGCTTTCTCTACTGAGGTGCTCATCCGGAATAACCAGGGCAAAATCGCAGTAGTTCTCCTTTGGCCGCCTTAGCCAATAAAACGGAACGTAAGGTAGCAAAACCCAGGAGCTAGGAAAACCCAACATTTGACCAAAGACATGAGTCGGAGATGATGCATATAAGGCCAAACTCATGACATCAAACACTCCTGAAGGTATTCGGGCTTTGTAACATATACTGGGCTGAGTAACACCCTCGATAATGAACCCCAAATTTCTAGGTACATGCATTAATCTGTCGTGACAAAATGCCAATAACGCGAGTATCCCTCTTGGGTGTGTTAAGTTCCCGGGGGGTGTGAGGCAACAAGAGACATTAAAGAAGGTTTACACAGGAGCTTAATCTAAAGAGAAACCTTTGAGTGGGGCCCTGCTGCACGTCTGCGCCTTTGTCTCTGTTGTGCCATATCCTGGAAGGGTGTAGCACGATGGTCATCTGTAAAAAGGAAAAACCCAGGTAAAAGAGTCTGGTGTAATCGTGCGAAAAGTTGGTTATTCTCAATGAACCATGAAAATGCAATCTATTATTATACTAATAGGGTTAAGCCGAACTGTGGGCTTTTTTACATGCGGGCAGCGCCTAGCACTGCCTGTGGGGGTATATCCATAGACCCAAGCTCAGGTTTATCTGGGCTGTTACAACCGGCGGTGCGCTGGACTCGTCTAACCGTGTCCGTGGTCTTAACGACCGATCATTTATTCTGGTTGGAGAGGCCGCTCAGTGTTCGGCTGCTAGAGCTGCCACATATTCTTCCGCACATAAGGAACGCTCTGTGTTTCCGTTAACTGTGATGACACCACGTGGACTGGGCATCTAGAGTTTAAGGTAGGCATAGTGGGGTAATGCGTTCAAGCGAGCGAAGGCCGCTGTTCTGAGTAGTGCATGATAGCCACTCCAGAACGGAGCGATGTCGAAGATTAATTCTTCGCTTCTGAAGTTGTCGGGAGAACCGAATATAACCTCTAGTACTAGAGAGCCCGTGCAGTGGGCCTCTACGCCTGGTATTACTCCTTTAAAGGTAGTATTACTTTGGCTGATGCTTGACGGGTCTATCCCCATTTTGCGGACAGTGTCCTGATATATTAGATTAAAACTACTGCCACCGTCCATAAGGACTCGGGTGAGATGGTATACGTCAATTATTGGGTCGAGAACCAAGGTAGCCGATCCTCCGTGCCGGATACTAGTCGGATGATCCCTGCGATCAAAAGTGATCGGGCAGGCCGACCAAGGGTTTAATTTGGGGGCGACGGGCTCTACAGCGTATACATCTCGGAGTGCGTGTTTGCGCCTTCTCTTTGGTATGTGAGTTGCATAAATCATATTCACTATTTTGACTTGAGGTGGGGATTTTTTTCTGTCCCCCAGTATTCGGCTGGTGAGCCTCATCCTCGTCTTCACTTGGCATATCCCTTCCTTTGTGTTCGGTGTTTAGCTTGACGGCCTGCTTGAAGACCCAGCATTCTTTGTGAGTGTGATTTGCAGGTTTTTCGGGGGTGCCATGAATTTGACATAATCTGTCTAAAACCTTATTTAGGCTGGACGGTCCATCTCTGCTGCCTTTAAATGGCTTTTCCGTTAACCAGGTCGAGAGCCCCTGAATCTGGCATTGACCGTCGTGTTATCTAGTCTGTCTTCATTGTTTCGACGCTTGTTTTTATTGCGTCGCGGCTTCCCATTGCCATCCCTGATTTCGGATGTGCCTGGGCCGCTGGTGCCGCTACGGGCCAACCAGATGTCCTCTCTCGCGCAAAAGCGGGTCATAAGGCTTGTTAGGGCTGCCATTGTCCTCGGCTTTTCTTGGCCGAGGTGTCTGGCGAGCCATTCGTCTCGGATACTACGTTTGAAAGCCGCTAAGGCTTCGGCATCCGGGCAATCGACGATTTGATTCTTCTTAGTGAAAAATCTATTCCAAAGCTTATGGGCTGACTCTCCGGGTTGTTGGATTATGTGACTTAGATCGTGTGCATCCGGAGGTCGGACAGAGGTCCCTTGAAAATTGGCCCTGAAAGCATCCTCAAGTTACTCCCAACTTCCAATTGAGTTTTTGGGGAGGCTTTTCAACCAATGTCGAGCTGGTCCTTTCAACTTGAGGGGCAGGTATTTAATGTCGTGGAGGTCGTCTTCGCGAGCCATGTGGATCTGAAGGATAAAGTCCTCGATCCAGACCCCAAGGAATGTCGTTCCATCGTATGCCTCTATATTCATGGGTTTAAATCCCTCTAGAAATTAATGATCTAGTACTTCATCGATGAAGCACAGGGGGTGCGCGGAACCCCTGTATTTGGATGTGTCGTGCCATGTTGTTGACGGCTGTTGTGTTTGGTGTTGATTCCGAGCTGGTATTTGATCAATATGATCGTTTCGGTGTCTGTGATCCTGCGCCGGAGCACGCCTTTTGGACCCATAGATGGACCTGGCCACGTCGGCTTTTTTGTCCAGCACCTCACGTAAATCATGTGCTGACTTGTGTGCAGCATCATTGGCCGCCCTGTCACGGCCACGGGGTGGTCGGTCCGGCTGATCGGCCGTATTGTTTTTCGGCGGAATCGACTTTATGGCCTCATCGTCGAATTCGGGCAACAGCTTGCGCTTTGGGTAGCTCTTTGTGTGGTGATCGTTGCCGTATTTTTCTTCAGTGTCTAGCACTTTGTTCCATCTATGGTTGAGTGTATCCTACATGGCCTTAAGCCTTTGCTTCTGCTTATTCAAGCTCCTCACAGTGGCCATAAGCCTTCTGTGGAGGTTCTCTTGTTCCAAGTGTTTTTCCGGGATGCTGAATGCATCATCATCCGGACTGTCCTCCTCTCCGGAGGTAGGTTGGTGAGTTTTACCCTCGGGATTGCCGTCATCGGACATTGGCTCCGGACTATGTTCAGCGTCCCCTGGCTCAGCCTGCTCCATCGCTGGGTCCATGGGGTCGTCGTTTCCTTTGGACTTGACCGGGGTGTTATTTTTTCTTGCGTTGTTATCGTTGTTTTTACTGTGGCTGGATTTAGAGCGGCGCCTGCACCGTCGCTTTGGTTTCTGCCCGAGGGGATTATCCTCCGTTGCATCCCTTTAGTCGCCGTTGTTTTCCTTGGGTGTATCCACCATGTATATATCATATGATGAGGTGGCTGTCCAGCGCCCCGTGAGCGGTGGTTCCCGTTCATCTCCAGCATCGTCGTCCATACCGTCGATGTCATTGGAATCGAAGTCAAGCGTGTCGGTTAAGTCATCGATAGTGGCTATTAAGTGGGTGGTGGGTGGAGAACAAATTTCTTCGCCGTCCGCTTCCCATTCCAGCCGGACATAGTTCGGCCAAGAGTCTCCTGATAGAGAGAGAGAGACCTCAATGAATTTAGCACGTCGCCTAGGGGTGAGTGTTAAAAGATACCCGCGGAGGTAAACTCCATGGTCAGTGCCCAATCAGATACGATAGGCACGGACGCGCGCGGTTTGGAACCTATGACTAGAGACGATTCCGAGGGTCCGATGATACAGACCTCTTTGGAGGTGAAGTCTGTGTTCGGCTCCAGCGCCGATGAATGTGCGGCCTCCGTGGCGGGGTCCATCCACCCGTCCTTGGATGGCGTGATCTGCTCCAGATTGAATGTCGGGGCAGCCGCAGGTACGATATCCCGAACACCGTCCGATGGCAGATCTAAGTCATGCCTGTAGTGGCTGTTCGGCGCTCCTGGCGTGGGCTCGAATCTGCAAAGATCAAGTGCCCGCGGATGTCGGCGATGTAGTTCAAGTTTCCAACCTGACATGATGGCCAGGGGCATAGCTGTCGATCTGCTCCAGACGGCCAACCGAGTTGGCCCGCAGTACGAAGCTGCCGAATACGAAGATCTGTCCAGGGAGGAAAACCTCACCCTGGACCGCCTCGTCGCTGATGATTGAAGGATCCATCAAGCCTTATCGCGACGACACAGTGGAACTCTCAATGAAAGCACCAATGTCAGTGTCAAAACCGGTGGATCTCGGGTAGGGGGTCCCGAACTGTGCATCTAAGGCTAATGGTAACAGGACACGGGGGACACGATGTTTACCCAGGTTCGGCCCTCTCGATGGAGGTAATACCCTACTTCCTGCTTTATTGATCTTGATGATATGAGTATTACAAGAGTTGATCTACCACGAGATCGTAGAGGCTAAACCCTAGAAGCTAGCCTATGATTATGATTGTCCTTGTCCTACGGACTAAACCCTCTAGTTTATATAGACACTGGAGGGGGCTAGGGTTACACAAAGTCGGTTACAAAGAAGGAGATCTACACATCCGAATCGCCAAGCTTGCCTTCCACGCAAAGGAGAGTCCCACCCGGACACGGGACGAAGTCTTCAATCTTGTATCTTCATAGTCCAACAGTCCGGCATAAGCATATAGTCCGTCTATCCGAGGACCCCCTAATCCAGGACTCCCTCAGCCCCCTCTGGCGTCGTGTCCCCCTCAACCTCACCATCGCAAGCTGCCTCTGCGACGGGGATTGCAAACGCATGGCCACAGTCTCCAATATCCTTTCATCGCACCCTGGGCCAGCCAGACGCCTTGACATCCGCATGTTCAGTACCAACTGCAAGGTCCAACCCAAGTTCGATGAGTGGTTCTTATCCCCCGCCCTAGATCAGCTCGAGGAGCTTAGCTTTGAAGTTGGACAATGTCGCTCTTTACCACCGTCCGTGCTCCGCCTCACGCCAACGATGCGCCGCGCCAGCTTCAGCTCCTACTATCTTCCCCAGATTAATGTCGCGCCCGCTGAGGGAGTCCTGGATAAGGGGGTATCCGGACAGCCGGACTATGTACTTTGGCCGGACTGTTGGACTATGAAGATACAAGATAGAAGACTTCGTCCCGTGTCCGGATGGGACTTTCCTTGGCGTGGAAGGCAAGATTGGTGATCCGGATGTAGATCTCCTCCTCTATAAACCGACCTTGTGTAACCCTAGCCCCCTCCGGTGTCTATATAAACCGGAGGGTTTTAGTCCGTAGGACTAACGATCATCATCTACAATCATACCATAGGCTAGCCTCTAGGGTTTAGCCTCTCTGATCTCGTGGTAGATCCACTCTTGTAACACTTATATCATCAAGATCAATCAAGCAGGAAGTAGGGTATTACCTCCATCAAGAGGGCCCAAACATGGGTAAACATCGTGTCCCCAGTCTCCTGTTACCATTAGCCTCAGACACACAGTTCGGGACCCCCTACCCGAGATCCGCCGGTTTTGACACCGACACCCGCCCTTCTTCTCCCTCAACTCAAGCAGCTCGACCTCTTCGACATTGTCATCTCGAAGAAGGCTATGGAGCACCTGCTGCGCAGCTGTACTGCCCTCAAGTAGCTTTGTCTTGAGCAGATCCACGGGTTCATTAGCCTTCACATCGCCTCGACGAATCTCCGATGGATATATGTGTCTTGCTCGCCCCGCAACAAGACATCAATTGGGAAGAGATCACTCCAGCTGCTCCACGTTATGGTCATTGAGAATGCACCTTTCCTTGAGAGATTGCTTGTATCCGATCTAGAAGGTCCAACAAAAATCAGGGTCATTAACGCGCCGAAATTGACAGTGTTGGTGTTATCATCTGCCAAATTCTCCGAACTCTTTATTGGATCCGTAATCATTCAGGTACAGCACTCATCTTCTTCTCCATCTTCTTCAAATTCACATTTTTAAATTTCTTCTTGATGTTTTTACGACTGTCTTCAAGAAAATGATTCCCACAAGCTTGACCCAGTCCATGCGCATAGTGAAGATCTTGGCACTAAAATTTATCGGCCCAAATCTGGATCAAGTTGTTGGATTCCTTACATGCTTTCCGTGCACGGAGAATCTACTCATCGAGGTGAAACTTATTTCCTATTAGTAAACTGTAATCACAATGTAGCTCAATTTTTTCGTAATTTTCCCAAATTACGATGACAAGTGTAGTGTTCAAAACTACATCTACGCACTACACCGAAAGAAATGTTTTTAGTATTTATTTCTCACGTGATCACCTGCATCGTTTTTATGCTGTACTACTATATTAGCCTAGGCTAGTCATAGTGGAAAGTAACTTAGACTACTCCAGTAACTCTATGGTTACTCTAAGAGCAAGTACTACCTCCGTCCTGGTTTACTCTTCCAATTTTGTAGTATCAAAATTTGACCATAGATTTATCTGACAAAATGTTAATGCATGTCACTAAGAACTATATCGTTGGATTCGTATTTGAACATAATTTCAAATGGTGTAATTTTTAGTGACATGCATTGGCATTTTCTTAGGTGAATCTATGGTCAAAATTATATACTAAATACGAGGTAGTACTCCCTCCGTCCCAAAATTCTTGTCTTACATTTGTTTAGATACGGATGTATCTAACACTAAAATGTAACTAGATACATCCATATTTAGACAAATTTAAGACAAGAATTTTGGGACGGAGGGAGTACAAAAGTGGGCTATGTAGGCCAAAACACGTGCCAAATTCACTTGTGATGCATTTGGCATCGATGCCCCTCCATTGCTCACCTGGTGCCCCAATCTGGATCACCTACTTTGCTCCGGTGCCAAATTAACTCACACAATGAAAAAACACTGTGTGGGAGAGAGAGAGGACTAAGGCAATAAAAAACACTTGTTTGGGAGAGTGAGAGGCTGATGTAGTTGGTTTGATTGATTTGTTTATGCATGTGGGTCTGTGTGCACAGCGGTGCCAACTCTCTCACATCGCGAGAGCGGTGCCAAAATCTTTTGATTTGACACGATTCATATTATGTGGCATACTTTTGAGATATATGGCATCGGCCACATAGTGGAAGGCAACAAATGCCCAAGCTCTTCACGTGCCCCTAGTTAAATGAGAGGAAACATAAAGAGAGAGAGAGAGAGAGAGAGAGAGAGAGAGAGAGAGAGTGAAAAAATATCACTAGCCAGCCAACCCTATCGTATGAGCGAATGATATTGGTACCTCTTGATGACACGGCAATCTTATACAGCCAGCTGCTCTAATATGTTCTCTTCTTTTGCAGATAAAAAAAGACCCAAAAGTGAAAAATGTGTTGCACTATAACAATCTCATCGAATGCCTTGATCTCCATCTTACAGAAATTGATTTGATCGACTACCGAGGCAGCACATCTGAGATTAAATTGGACAGGTTCTTTGTTCTGGAGGCAAGTGTGCTCAAGGTAATGAGGTTTGGCGTTCTCTGGCGCAACAATGAATGGCGTGCTGATCACCGCAAGCGTCTAAGCCTAAATGACAAAGTCTCCGCAGAAGCTGAATTTGTTTTTGAAACATCAAGTGGCCAAAGACTCGAAAACTTATTTGCCCATTAGTGACTTGTCAGGGCGGTAGATTTTAGTTTGTACGATAATGCTGCATCCACCTAAAGTAACGAAAGTTCTTACGTAAACTTCCTAGTAATTCCCTCTTCGTAGGTGCAGCATTACTCCTAACATTTGTAATATCAGTTTGAAACTTGTAATATTGCTGTGTCCTATTCCCGCTTTTTCAAAATCCTGTGAATCAAACAAGTCCTGAGTTGGTGATGATGTTGTGCCTCCCATCTTTCACCAATAGCCGTCGGATCTAGATCTGACGCATACTAACCAAACTTCTCCATTTTTGCAAAAAGATATCCGCACTTGTTCCCTATTTACAAACAACTCCTTGTCTCTCACAATGAGCCTTATATCCTCCCCACCACATCTAGAAGGCCGTGGAAAAATCTGGCGCGATGGCCGCTGCCAGCGCCGTCCACCCCCAATCTTGGTGTTCTGTGCAATGCACGGGCATCTAAGCACGGCAAATTACGTCGAACAGGGCTAGTTGTAAGCAGGCTAGCTCTACATCCATGATGATAGTGACTGCAGACGGTGGGGCTGACTATGGTATGCCGAACACGACGCCTATACTCAGGTGTCATCTCCGGCGCAGGGTCTTGTCACTTCACTGTGAGGAGCAGCACATAAATAATTTGACCAACGGGTAGTACAGTGCTAGTACTCCTACTACATTGGTACTACTACTACTAGTACTAGTAGCACCATCGTCTGGATATAGGAGTACTACCACGTCCATCTGGATTTTAGTATTTGACTAGCAATATCTAGTAATGCACGTCACAAAAAATGTACTACTCCCTCTGTAAATAAATACATGGTGTATTGTTTTATTCCTATCGGTGAGAGAACTTAATGTCTTTTTGCTAACTAATAGGATTACATGCAATGAACTAAACACTACATGTCATGTTTGGTAGTCTCAAGTCATTGAAAGCATGCACGGCCCACATCTCTCATTGGTTTATATGTCACAAGATAAGAAACGAGGAGGGAGTTAATGTACCATGCCTAAGTGTTTTGGCATTATTTGGTTTTCGTAAGGTGACTTACACAACATTTTTGTTTACATGCATTAACATTTTATTAGTTAAATCAAAGGTCAAAATTGGCGCAAAATGCAAAGGGGACCAATAAACTAGTAAACATCAAACTTCTCTCGTTTGGCCCCAACTAGAGGTTCGGTGAGATGACTATATACTGCACCGGCACAGAGGGGGACGCAGCTTCATTGACTTACTGCAAATGCCTTTAGGTGAATGACACCTGGGCACAACGGGTGGCTGGCCCACCTATCATACAGCCAAAGGCGGGTGCAGTAGAGGACCGAGGAGTAGTACGAAATCCAATGCACCTCGCACGCTAACCAAGGGCAAGAGTGATCACTCGAATCGCAAGATCAGTTGACTAGAAGCTAAGCTAGACCCATGGAAGCGATGAGCGCGAGCATCAGCCGGCTGTGCCAGATGGTCCACGACGCCGGCCTACGGCCCGGCACCGAGGAACGTCTCTAGGTATTGCTTGAGGCCGCCAGGATAAGGGGTCGCTTGGACGACAGCTTCGTCTCCTTGTTCGACGACGTCCTCATCGGTTTCCTCGACAAGTTCACCGTCGTCAAGAAGCTCGCGGACGACTTTGACATACGGCTCCAGCCGACTCGCCCAGGCTCTTCGATGCCCGCCACCCTCAACGGCCACTATGGTGACAACCTCTTCGACGCACTGGTGGCCCTGCGACTGCCCGCCGTCGCGCCAAAGAATGTCCACCTCGAGGTCGCGCTCGCCGCGCAGCGCCTGGCGCAGCAAGACACCATCGACGTAATTACCCACGTCTACACGCAAATCATCTACAAGGACTACTACATGCAGGGGGAGGACGATAGGACGCTGGCCTTCTTGGACCACAGGGCAACCTTGGACGACATTGTCCAGAAGCACGTTCAGCTCGCCGCCAACGCCGCTGCTCCTCACACGTTGGTTGTTGACCCGGCGCACTAGGGCGTGAGGATGTCGTTGATGGATCCGTATGTATTTTTATCTTTCCGTCAAATCCATGTAGTAGTATATGGTACTACTAGTAATTATCTTACCTTTCACATCAACTTCATAGTTTTCGTACGTACTCCATGCATGAACGGCGCCAGAACCAAACTTCTCATTACTCTAGGAAAAATCATTATTTTCTATCGATCGGTCGCGCCATGGAGCAGAACCAAATTTTACAAGTTACGAGTTCAAAAGGAAAAGTCTGTCGTGTTTGCGTTGCACCCCCACACGGTTGGTCTGGCACACCGCTCAAGGGGAAATGTGTGCGGTGTTGCATTTTCACTAACAAGTGGGACCGCAGTTGAGCAAACCGACTATCGGCAAACCCCCACCCCGCCCACCGCGCGATGGCTGAGAAAACAGGAGGGAGAAGAGATGGCTGTAGCACGGACTCCAAGAAAATTGATGTCGGATGGGACTCGTGTGGGTGGCGTGTTCTGTACTGCTAGGTGTGAATGCTAGTTATGGCCCATGCCACCCCACTATATCGACCCTATATCGAGGTGCTGGTTACGTAGAACAAATTTCCTGGAGTCCGTGCTCAGCCCTCCTCTATCTCTCTTCTCAGCCAGCCAGCAGATGCGCGGATCCCATCGTCTGTTTGCTCACATGTGGTCCCACATGTCAAGAAAACGCAAGAGGACCCACTGAACCTGCACATCTTTCACGTCGACGTGCTGGTGATCAAAAACAAATCCAATAAAAATCTTCGGTGGCCGCTTTAGGAGTTACTCAAGAGTAGTAAGACTCTATTTACAGTTTAAACCCAAGATGCACATCACGTGGCTTCAACTACTGATACGTCCATTTTGCATCATGCTTTTGTATCAATATTTATTGCATTATTGGTTGTTATTAGATGTTATGTCACAATACTTATGGCTATTATCTCTTATTTTGCAAGGTTTACCATGAAGAGGGGGAATGCCGGCAGTGGGATTCCGGCTGGAAAAGGAGCAAACATTGCAAACCTATTCTGCACAGCTCCAAAAGTCCCGCTACTCCACGAAAGTCATTTTTGGAATTAATAAGAATTATTGGGCAAAGGAAGTACCTCAGGGGGCCCACACCCTAGCCAGGAGGGTGGGGGTCCCCCCCCCCCCACCACAGGGCGCGCCCCTGTCTCCTGGGCCCCCAGGTGGCCCTCCGGTGCCCATCTTCTCCTATATGAGGTCTTTTATCCTGGAAAAAATCATAAGGAAGCTCACGGGACGAAACTCCGCTGCCACGAGGCGGAACCTTGGCGGAACCAATCTAGGGCTCCGGCAGAGCTGTTCTGCCAGGGACACTTCCCTCCGCGAGGGGGAAATCATCACCATCATCATCACCAACGATCCTCTCATCGGGAGGGGGTCAATCTCCATCAACATCTTCACCAGGACCATCTCCTCTCCAAACCCTAGTTCATCTCTTGTATCCAATCTTGTATCAAAACCACAAATTGGTACATGTGGGTTGCTAGTAGTGTTGATTACTCCTTGTAGTTGATGCTAATTGGTTTACTTGGTGGAAGATCATATGTTTAGATCCTTAATGCATATTAATACCCCTCTAATTATGAACATGAATATGCTTTGTGAGTAGTAACGTTTGTTCCTGAGGAGATGGGTGAAGTGTTGCTATTAGTAGTCATGTGAATTTGGTGTTCGTTTGATATTTTGGTGAGATGTATGTTGTCTCTCCTCTAGTGGTGTTATGTGAACGTCGACTACATGACACTTCACCATTATTTGGGCCTAGAGGAAGGCATTGGGAAGTAATCAGTAGATGATGGGTTGCTAGAGTGACAGAAGCTTAAACCCTAGTTTATGCATTGCTTCGTAAGGGGCTGATTTGGATCCATATGTTTCATGCTATGGTTAGGTTTACCTTAATACTTCTTTTGTAGTTGCGGATGCTTGCAATAGGGGTTAATCATAAGTGGGATGCTTGTCCAAGTAAGGGCAGTACCCAAGCACCGGTCCACCCACATATCAAATTATCAAAGTACCGAACGCGAATCATATGAGCGTGATGAAACTAGCTTGATGATAATCCCCATGTGTCCTCGGGAGCGCTTTTCTCATTATAAGGAATTGTCCAGGCTTATCCTTTTCTAAAAAAGGATTGGTCCACCTTGATGCACCTTATTTACTTTCATTGCTTGTTACCCGGTACAATTTATCTTATTACAAAACTATCTATTACCTACAATTTCAGTGCTTGCAGAGAATACCTTACTGAAAACCGCTTGCCATTTCCTTCTGCTCCTCGTTGGGTTCGACACTCTTACTTATCGAAAGGACTATGATAGATCCCCTATACTTGTGGGTCATCAAGACTCTTTTTTTGCGCCGTTGCCAGGGAGTGAAGCGCCTTTTGTGAGTGGAACTTGGTAAGGAAACATTTATATAGTGTGCTGAAATATTTTGACACTTGTTACTATGGAAACTAATCCTTTCAGGGGCTTGTTTGGGGCATCTTCGCCCCGACCGGTAGAGCAAAGAGTTGCTCCTCAACCTACCGAACCTACTGAAAATGATTACATTGAAATTCCTTCGGGTATGATAGAGAAATTGCTAGCTAATCCTTTTGCGGGAGATGGAGCACTGCATCCCGGTTTACACCTTATCTTTGTGGATGAAGTTTGTGGATTATTTAAGCTTGCAGGTATTCTCGATGATGTTGTTAAGAGGAAGGTCTTCCCTTTATCTTTCAAGGGAGATGCATTGACATGGTATAGGCTATTTGATTTTACGGAATCCTGGAACTATAAACGATTGAAGTTGGAATTTCACCAGAAGTTCTATCCTATGCATCTTGTTCACCGTGATCGTAATTACATATATAATTTTTGTCCTTGCGAAGGAGAAAGCACCGATCAAGCTTGGGGGAGGCTTAAGTCAATGTTATATTCATGCCCCAATCATGAGCTCTCAAGATAAATGATTATTCAAAAAATTTATGCTCGACTTTCTCTCAATGATCGCATCATGCTCGATACTTCCTATGCTGGTTCTTATATGCTGAAGACTACTGAATTTAAGTGGGACTTATTGGAAAGAATTAAACGCAACTCTGAAGATTGGGGTTCAGACAATGGTAAGGAGTCAGGTATAACACGTAAGTTTGATTGTGTTAAATCTTTTATGGATACTGATGCTTTTCGTGGATTTAGCGCTAAATATGGACTTGACTCTGAGATGGTAGCTTCTTTCTGTGAATCTTTTGCTGCTCACGTTGATCTCCCTAAGGAGAAGTGGTTTAAATATAATCCTCCCATTGAAGTAAAAGTAATTGCACCTGTTACAGTTGAAGAAAAGACTATCACTTATAATGATCCTATTGTTCCTACTACTTATGTTGATAAACCACCTTTTCCTGTTAGGATTAAGAATCATGCTAAAGCTTCAACTGTTGTTCATAAGAGTAATACTAGAACTTATACACCTCCTGAGCAAATTAAAGTTGAACCTAGTATTGCTATGGTTAAAGATCTCTTGGATGATAATTTGGATGGGCATGTTATTTACTTCTGTGGTAAAACTGCTAATATTGTTAAACCAGATGCTAAAATACATAGACCTGTTGTAGGCATGCCTGTTATTTCTATTAAAATAGGAGATCATTGCTATCATGGTTTATGTGATATGGGTGCTAGTGCTAGTGCAATACCCTATGAATTATATAAAGAAATTATGCATGATATTGCACCTGCTGAGTTAGAAGATATTGATGTTACAATTAAGCTTGCCAATAGAGATACTATTAAACCAATTGGGATGTATAGAGATGTTGAAGTCTTGTGTGGGAAGGTCAAATACCCTGCTGATTTTCTTGTTCTTGGTTCCCCACAAGATGACTTTTGTCCCATCATATTTGGTAGACCCTTCTTGAATACTGTTAATGCTAGGATTGATTGTGTAAAGGATGTTGTCACAATTGGCTTGGATGATATGACTCATGAGTTTAATTTTGCTAAATTTCGTAGACAACCTCGTGATAGAGAATCACCTAGCAAAGATGAAATAATTGGTCTTACTTCTATTGTCGTGCCTCCTACTGATCTGCTAGAACAATATTTGCTAGACCATGAAAATGATATGTTTATGAAGGAAAGAAGGGAAATAGATGAAGTGTTCCTTCAATAGGAACCTATTCTGAAACACAACTTACCTGTTGAAATCTTAGGGGATCCTCCTAAACCCAAGGGTGATCCCCTGTTTGAGCTAAAACCATTACCTGATAATCTTAAATATGCTTATCTTGATGAAAAGAAAATATATCCTGTTATTATTAGTGCTAACCTTTCAGAGCAGGAAGAGGAAAGATTATTGGAAACTCTGAAGAAGCACCGTGCTGCTATTGGATATACTCTGGATGATCTCGAGGGCATTAGTCCCACGTTATGTCAACACAAAATTAGTTTGGAGGATGATGCCAAACCAGTTAGAGATCCTCAACGACGATTGAACCCTAAGATGAAAGAAGTGGTAAGAAAGGAGATACTAAAGCTCCTTGAGGCAGGTATAATTTATCCCGTTGCTGGTAGTGAATGGGTAAGCCATGTACATTGTGTCCCTTAAAAGGGAGGTATTACTGTTGTTCCAAATGATAAAGATGAGTTGATTCCGCAAAGAATTATTACAGGTTATAGGATGGTAATTGATTTCCATAAATTACATAAAGCTACTAATAAAGATCATTACCCTTTTACCTTTTATTGATCAAGTGCTAGAACGACTATCCAAACACACACATTTTTGCTTTCTGGATGGTTATTCTGGGTTCTCTCAAATACCTGTGTCAGCAAAGGATCAATCAGAAACTACTTTTACTTGCCCTTTTGGTACTTTTGCTTATAGATATATGCCTTTTGGTTTATGTAATGCACCTGCTACCTTTCAAAGATGCATGATGGCTATATTCTCTGACTTTTGTGAAAAGATTTGTGAGGTATTCATCGATGACTTCTCCGTCTATGGATCCTCTTTTAATGATTGCTTGAGCAACCTTGATCGAGTTTTGCAGAGATGTGAAGACACTAGTCACGTCCTAAATTGGGAAAAGTGTCACTTTATGGTTAATGAAGGCATTGTCTTGGGGCATAAAATTTCTGAAAGAGGTATTGAAGTTGATAAAGCTAAAGTTGATGCTATTGAAAAGATGCCATGTCCCAAGGACATTAAAGGTATAAAAAGTTTCCTTGGTCATGCCGGTTTTTATAGGAGGTTCATTAAGGACCTTTCTAAAATCTCTAGGCCTCTGACCAATTTATTGCAAAAAGATATTCCTTTTGTCTTTGATGATGACTGTGTAGAAGCATTTGAAGTACTTAAGAAAGCCTTGATCACTGCACCTATTGTTCAGCCACCCGATTGGAACTTACCCTTTGAAATTATGTGTGATGCTAGTGATTATGATGTAGGTGTTGTTCTAGGGCAAAGAGTTGATAAGAAATTAAATGTTATTCAATATGCTAGTAAGACTCTTGATGCTGCCCAAAGAAATTATGCTACTACCGAAAAAGAATTCTTAGCAGTTGTATTTGCATGTGATAAGTTCAGACCTTACATTGTTGATTCTAAAGTTACTATTCACACTAATCATGCTGCTATTAAATATCTTATGGAAAAGAAAGATGCTAAACCTAGACTTATTATATGGGTTCTCTTGCTTCAAGAATTTGATTTGCATATTATTGATAGAAAGGGAGCTGAGAACCCCGTTGCAGATAACTTGTCTAGACTAGAGAATGTTCTTGATGACCCACCAGCTATTAATGATAGCTTTCCTGATGAACAATTAGCGGTCATTAATGCTTCTCGTACTGCTCCGTGGTATGCTGATTATGCTAATTACTTTGTTGCTAAATTTATTCCACCTAGTTTCACATACCAACAAAAGAAAAAGTTTTTCTATGATTTAAAACATTACTTCTGGGATGACCCACACCTTTATAAAGAAGGAGTAGATGGTGTTATTAGACGTTGTGTACCTGAGCATGAACAGGAACAGATCCTATGCAAGTGTCACTCCGAATCATATGGAGGACACCACGCTGGAGACAGAACTGCACATAAGGTATTGCAATCCGGTTTTTATTGGCCTACTCTCTTCAAAGATTGCCATAAGTTTGTTTTGTCTTGTGATGAATGTCGAAGAATTGGTAATATTAGTAGACGTCAAGAAATTCCTATGAATTATTCTCTTGTTATTGAACCATTTGATGTTTAGGGCTTTGATTATATGGGACCTTTTCCTGCCTCTAATGGATATACACATATTTTAGTTGTTGTTGATTACGTTACTAAGTGGGTAGAAGCTATTCCAACTAGTAGTGCTGATCATAACACCTCTATTAAGATGCTTAAAGAACTTATTTTTCCTAGGTTTGGAGTCCCTAGATATCTTATGACTGATGGTGGCCCACAGTTTATTCATGGTGTTTTCCGTAAAATGCTTGCTAAGTATGATGTTAATCATAGAATTGCATCTCCTTATCACCCACAGTCTATTGGTCAAGTAGAGTTGAGCAATAGAGAGCTCAAATTAATTTTGCAAAAGGCTGTTAATAGATCTAGAAAGAATTGGTCCAAGAAACTTGATGATGCACTATGGGCCTATAGAACTGCTTATAAAAATCCTATGGGTATGTCTCCGTATAAGATAGTTTATGGAAAAGCATGTCACTTACCTCGTGAACTTGAACATAAGGCATATTGGGGCATTAAAGAGCTCAACTATGAATTCAAACTTGCCGGTGGGAAGAGGTTATTTGGCATTAGCTCACTTGATGAATGGAGAACCCAAGCATATGAGAATGCAAAATTGTTTAAAGAAAAAGTTAAAAGATGGCATGACAAAAGGATACAAAAGCGAGAATTTAACGTAGGTGATTATGTGTTACTATTCAACTCTCGTTTAAGATTTTTTGCAGGAAAGCTTCTCTCTAAATGGGAAGGTCCTTACGTTATCGAGAAGGTCTATCGTTCCAGTGCCATAAAAATCAACAACTTCGAAGGCACAAGTCCGAGGGTGGTGAACGGTCAAAGAATCAAATATTATATCTCAAGTAACCCTATTAATGTTGAAACTAATATTATTGAAACCGTAACCCCCGAGGAATACATAAGAGACACTTTCCAGAACGTTCCGGACTCCAAAAAGGAATAGGTATGTGGTACAGTAAGTAAACCGACTCTGAAACAGTTCTAATGGCAATTTTTCTCCATTTTGGAATATTTAAGAATTTTAGGAAGAAAGAAGTAGTCCGGGAGGGACACGAGGCATCCACGAGGGTGGAGGGCGCCCCCCCCCCCTACAGGGCGCGCCCCCTATCTCATGGACACCTCGTGTGCCTCCCGGACTCCGTTTTTCTTGCATGTTATGTATTTTGGCCGGTAAAAATTCATTATATAATCTCCCAAAAGTTTTGACCACCGTATCACGCAAAAATCCTCTGTTTTTGTTTCAAGTTGTCCCTGTTGCAAATTTAGAGCAACATGTCTTCTCAAGAGTTAGTCGGGGAGAGTCGGGTGTCTCACCCGACACTAGGTCCAGGAGCAAAAAGCGATGGTTATCACTTTGGACAATCAACGGAGGATGAGATGGAGGCTGACTTGAAAAGGATAGATGCCATGGAGGAAGATCAAGAAGTCACCTCCCGCTTACAAGAAGGATTCATAATGGGGGAACTATAGAGCTCGGCTGTTCCAAATTCGGTCATCCCTTCCAATGCTAAATTTCTTTCTTACGAGAATATGAAAAAGAGTGTTACTTGTTCTCCAGAAGCTATGCAGCACCCTTGGGTAAAAGGAGCTTTAGCAATAGCAGGCAAGCTCAGCAAGGAAACTATGAACCTCAAGCAACAAGTCAATAAGCTCGAGGAGGAGAATCGTATCCTGAGGGGAATTATCGCCAAAAAGATCACAACACCAACTTTGAAGAAGGAGACACAATCACATGGGTATGGGCACTCCCCTTGGCAACTGCCAAGCTTGGGGGAGGTGCCCCGGTATCGTATCACCATCACACTCCTATCTTTACCATTTTACTTAGTTCGATCCTTTTAGTAGTATCTTGATCTAGTAGATCGAAGTTTTGGTATTAATTAGTTTTAAGTTTAGCTTTGTGATCTCTCTATGTAATCGAGACCGTGAGTTACTTATAATAAAGAGTAGTGTTGAGTCAAGGGCTTTGCTATCTTGCTATAATCTTGAGAAAAATAGAAAGAATAAAAAGAATAAAAGAGTTCATAATGATCTTATGGATAGTAATGACTTCACATATAGAAAGTATGAGGCTTAAAAGTTGTTGAGAGTTGATAAACATAGTTTTGGTCATCGTTGCAATTAATAGGAAGTAATAAGGAGAGAGAGGTTTTCACATATAAATATACTATCTTGGACATCTTTTATGATTGTGAGCACTCATTAAAGTATGACATGCTAAAGAGTTGACGTTGGACAAGGAAGACAACGTAATGGTTTATGTTTTCTTGCATTCTAGTTAAAGTATATTGTCATGGATCTTCTTAACATGTTGATCTTGCATTTCCCCCTCATGATAGCCAAATTCTTAGCACCAAGTAGAGATACTACTTGTGCTTCCAAATATCCTTAAACCCAGTTTTGCCATGAGAGTCCACCATATCTACCTATGGATTGAGTATGATCCTTCAAGTAAGTTGTCATCGGTGCAAGCAATAAAAATTGCTCTCTAAATATGCATGACTTATTAGTGTGGAGAAAATAAACTTTATATGAGCTTGTTATGGAAGCAATAAAAGTGATGGACTGCATAATAAAGGTACATATACAAGTGGCAATATAAAGTGACGTTCTTTCGCACTAAGATTTTGTGTATCCAACCCTAAAAGCGCATGACAACTTCTGCTTCCCTCTGCGAAGGGACCATCTTTTACTTTATGTCTTTTACTTTATGCAAGAGTCAAGGTGATCTCCACCTTTCCCTTTTTCATTTTATCCTTTGGCAAGCACCTCGTGTTGGAAAGATCCTGATATATATATCCAATTGGATGTTCATTAGCGTGAACTATTATTGTTGACATCACCTAAAGGTGAATACGTTGGGAGGCAACATCATAAGCCCCTATCTTTCTCAGTGTCCGATTAAAACTCTGTAACCATAAGTATTGCGTGAGTGTTAGCAATTGTAGAAGACTATATGATAGTCGAGTATGTGGACTTGCTGAAAAGCTCTATTTTTGACTCTTTCTGAGATTGTAGTTTGTTAGCTCCCAATGAAGTTTATCTTCCATACTTGACATTGTGAATAGATTGTTACTTGAGCATAAGAAATCATATGACAAAATCTATATATGTTGTTGTTATAAGAATGATCATGATGCCCTCATGTCCTTATTTTATTTTTATCGACACCTCTATCTCTAAACATGTGGACATATTTTTCGATTTGGCTTCCGCTTGAGGACAACCGAGGTCTAAGCTTGGGGGACTTGATACGTCCATTTTTCATCATGCTTTTATATCAATATTTATTGCATTATGGGCTGTTATTACACGTTATGTCACAATACTTATGGCTATTCTCTCTTATTTTGCAAGGTTTACCATGAAGAGGGGGAATGCCGGCAGCTAGGATTCTGGCTGGAAAAGGAGCAAACATTGGAAACCTATTATGCACAGCTCCAAAAGTCCTGCAACTCCACAAAAGTCTTTTTTGGAATTAATAAGAATTATTGGGCAAAGAAAGTACCTCAGGGGGCCCACACCCTGGCTAGGAGGGTGGGGGGCGCCACCCCTACACGGCACGCCCCCAGTCTCCTGGGCCCCCTGGTGGCCCTCTGGTGCCCATCTTCTCCTATATGACGTCTTTTGTCCTGGAAAAAATCATAAGGAAGCTCACGGGACGAAACTCCGCCGCCACGAGGCGGAACCAATCTAGGGCTCCGGCAGAGCTGTTCTGTCGGGGACACTTCCCTCCGGGAGGGGGAAATCATCACCATCATCATCACCAACGATCCTCTCATCGGGAGGGGGTCAATATCCATCAACATGTTCACCAGCACCATCTCCTCTCCAAACCCTAGTTCATCTCTTGTATCCAATCTTGTATCAAAACCACAAATTGGTACCTGTGGGTTGCTAGTTGTGTTGATTACTCCTTGTAGTTGATGCTAATTTGTTTACTTGGTGGAAGATCATATGTTCAGATCCTTAATGCATATTAATACCCCTTTGATTATGAACATGAATATGCTTTGTGAGGAGTTACGTTTGTTCCTGAGGACATGGGTGAAGTCTTGCTATCAGTAGTCATATGAATTTGGTATTTGTTCGATATTTTGATGAGATGTATGTTGTCTCTCCTCTAGTAGTGTTATGTGAACGTCGACTACATGACACTTCACCATTATTTGCGCCTAGAGGAAGGCATTGGGAAGTAATAAGTAGATGATGGGTTGCTAGAGTAACAAAAGCTTAAACCCTAGTTTATGCGTTGCTTCATAAGGGGCTGATTTGGATCCATATGTTTCATGCTATGGTTAGGTTTACCTTAATATATTTTTTGTAGTTGCGGATGCTTGCAATAGGGGTTAATCATAAGTGGGATGCTTGTCCAAGTAAGGTAAGTACCCAAGCACTGGTCCACCCACATATCAAATTATCAAAGTACCGAACGTGAATCATATGAGCGTGATGAAACTAGCTTGATGATAATTCCCATGTGTCCTCGGGAGCGCTTTTCTCATTATAAGAAATTGTCCAGGCTTGTCCTTTGCTACAAAAAGGATTGGGCCACCTTGCTGCACATTATTTACTTTCATTGCTTGTTACCCGTTACAATTTATCTTATTACAAAACTATCTATTACCTACAATTTTAGTGCTTGCAAAGAATACCTTACTGAAAACCACTTGTCATTTCCTTCTACTCCTCGTTGGGTTCGACACTCTTACTTATCGAAAGGACTACGATAGATCCCCTATACTTGTGGGTCATCAACTACCACTCTATTTTCTTGCATGACATGACCTGTATGCTGGATGTCGCACGTCTCGGCAAAAGGAGGAAGAAGCCGACCAAATCTTCGGTTGTGCTCTTGGATTAGACTAGTTGTGCTAACTTAAAAATTTTGTTGTGTACTCCCTTCGTTCCAAAATACATGACATCCATTTGTCCAAAAATGGATGTACCTATATACTAAACATGTCTAGATACATCTATATTTTGACAAATATAAGGCATGTATTGTGGAACGGAGGGAGTAGAATGGATGCAAGTTTTGGTATTGGGAAGAAGAGTACATCAATATAGTGATAGAGCGCAATTTAGTAGATGTTCTAGCACTTTTAGCTAGCATTGAAGATAGAGATGAGACTAGGATCCGAGGAAGCAACGTCTACTTCTTTACACTCGAAGAAGAAAGAAGCATGCAAGATCGAGCCTCCGCAGATCAACAATGAATGCATCGATAAGGCACTAATCCAACTTACAGGAGTAGTTATGGAAGTTGGATATCTTCTAAAATGTATTCTTGTGGTTCTTATTTTCTTTGTCTTGCTTTTTTAGTCAAAATTACCGTTGGAGTTCATGCAAAACGGATGTCCTTTTGGGGTCGTGCGTTGGAGTTGGCCTTACAAGTGGGACCGTAGTTGAGGAAACCGACTATCGGCAAACCCCCACCTCGCCCGCCGTGCAATGTTGAAGTTAGAGAAACGACGAGGTTGAAGAGATTGCTCTAGCACGGGCTCCAAGAAATATGGTGTTAGATGGATGTCGTGCTCGTGTCGTGTGTCGTACTCCTGGAAGTGAATGCTTGTTCTGGCCCATGCCACCCTACTACTCCTACTACTTATATAGTACTAGTATCGAGGATTCGAGGTGCTGGTTACGTACAGTGAACACATTAACATAATGCTACAGTAAAAATACCCGCCCGACGCGTGAAGCATGTGAAGCTAGTACAAATAGTGTACTACTATTGTTGATTGGCCTCATCCGATAACCTGTTGCAATGCACGTACAATTATGTATTCTGAATATATTTTTTTCCACGTCGCACCACTCACTCAGAGAAGCGACTCGAAAGCCATTCATAAATTTAGTAAGTTTATCACAGGCATATCATTTTACTACATACAACAGGTCATCAACCCACATCGACAACGAGGATACATTATAAATGCTAAAGTTTTCATCACACAACAAATAATAAGCAATGAAATTAACTTCAACTCAACCAATCCTCGGTGCTGGAAACGCTTTCTTTGAACCACAAGTGATTCTCCGGGACGGGCCATCCATTGTCAATCTCAAGACCAATGCAGGACTGACCATCCAGGCTGAAGCGGCCTACTATATCAGTACCAGGGTAGGGAACCACCCAAATGTTCGAGGTATAGATACAGTTGCTTCTCATAAATGGTACTAGTAACGTTGTGTCAATAGCAGTTGGATCGCCTTTCACCATCATTGGATAGTTTTGTCCAAGGAAGAGCGAGTTTTCTCCAAGACTATCAATTCTGTACCGGGGAGAAGGTGTTGGCGCTAGCACACTAGTATCCATCCATGCAACGGGTGTTGGAATAGGTCCAGAGAGTGCGACCATGGGAGACTACACCTGCTTCCTTAGTAGTAACATCATCAGTGGGTTGTATACACACAAGAAGAGGTGATCCATCGGAATTAGTTGCCAGGCGCCATAGAGTATATGGGCGCTGCTCGTCCTCATGCTCGTGATCATCACCACCGTCATCTCCCCCTTGGTTTAAAAAAATTCAAGTATAGGTGGTGGAATGTTCACAGGACCTTGGAAACACAAGAAGAATGTTAATTAGTAAAGGGAAACTTGCTAACCCGCATGCATGTGGATGAAACAATTATAATTACGGTGGAAGACAAACGTACCGAAACTACGAGGATCCCATGCAAAAACAGTGCCATGAGTGGTGGAAGCAAACACAAGGCCCTCGTATTGAATTGCATCACAGTACTCATCCGTGTACAGAAACTGATTTTTGAGCAATATCCATCTAGTCGAACAACGAAGGACGGCAACAAGCTTGTCGAAGATAGCAACAACTTCATAGTTCGTGTAATCCCAAGAGCGGTTGGGAACTCGACAAATTGCTATCTTCCATAGAAGACATTCAGCATGATCGTATTTGAACATGCGTACAATACCGGTGTGCTCAACCTCTGGGCAGTCTGCTGAGATTTTTGGAAGTGGAACCCGTTGACGAGTGTACACATTCACAAGTTCCCGCTCGCAGTTGGACCCAATATAAACAACCCAATCTCCATTTGCGCCTGACCAAGCCTTGCCCTCAAGCGATGGAATCTAAACATCATACGTATCATTATCAAGCGGCATCATCTTGCACAAGGCGAGGCCTCCGTCGTCCCCGCGCCAGTCATCAGCGTCACGACGAAGAAGATAGGGGAGATCAAACCGCTCCTTGACCCTTGGGTTCCTTGTAATGATGTTATTAGTTGAGTCGAGAATGGTCTTGAACGAACCTGCCTTGCTAGCCGAGGTGATGATGTCGCACCGATCAATGAGTTCCTGCACCATGTCATCTTTCAGATCGGGGCAAGAATAACGGGGTCGTTTCCGGCCTGTTCCCTCCATGGATAAGACGATCGAACAATGGTAGAAGGGAGGGTGAAGGAAAATGGAGGAGGGAGAGGAAGAGTGTGCGATAACAGTTCCAAATCAAGAGGGAAAGGCAAAGAGTCAGTGGACAGTTGCCAGTTTGCCACGATACACGAAGAGGCGCCCCGGCCTACACGTCCGTTCGGAAATACTAGTAGAAAAGGACTCACCGTCGTCTCACTGATATGTTGGAACGAGACCACATGTCAACGAAACATGGTGTGTAATTTCTCGTGTAAAATGCGATCTGGACGCGTTGGCCCGATGTGCCGCATTAGTTATCGACCTTTATTTTTCTAATGGCGTGCCGTTCAGTTTTGAAGCACGACTAACTGGTATCGTACACAGAGAAAATATAAACTACTCTACCACTACTCCACCTCCAGTGCTAGTAGTATAAAAAAGATATATATGCTGGAGCTTCAGAACTTTCTTGCTAAGGGCTGCCCACTTGCTTCTCACACTATCACCCTCTCTCCAGATCTAAAAAAGATGGCCTCTCTCTCCCTCCTCACCGATGGTCGCAGATCCGCCGGGGAAGAAAAGGACATGCATCATTGACGCACTCGTCGTCGGCGAGCGAGGTCACGCACTAACGGCAAGGCTGTCCTCTTAGACCTAGCGCCCATGCGGGATGGCCTCCGTCCCCAAGCTCTCTGTCGTAGTGTGTGCGGAGGACGACGACCATGAGCGAAGCCACTTCCTGCCGACCCTCAGGTATGCTACCTCTTTTCGAACCATACCCTTGTTCTATTGCCCCATCTGCCACGTCGTTGCATGTGGATATTTTTCCACTCCACCATCTTCCCAATTTTCTATCCTCTGCTCTGCTGGCCACGTAGACGAAAACCTTAATTTTCAATATTAAAGGAAACCCTACTTCATGCATACTAATCCATGTCTGGGTTTATTAAGGAAAGGAAGGGAGAATGTACTGTCCAAGAGAGTAGGCATCGAACCCGCATCTAGGTTGAAAAAGGGGAAAATTAGTAGCTAAGGAACGAGTCTCGTGTCTCTTGGTTGAAGAAGGGTAGAAAGGCATTACAACGCAATAGAGAATGACCAGGTCGATCGGTTTGGTGTCCTCACATAGGAAAAAGATGGCTAAAGAGAACAAAAATGGGACGTAATCCACATATGCTGCCTGGATATTTGTTGCTCCGGGCAACCATACCTCCCTCACCACTCTGCGTCCGTGGAGGTACATCGTACTTGTGCGCCCACTGTCCGAATGGGCCTCCCATGCTCTTATTCCCACTCTTTTGTTGTTAGTATAACGCCAGCAGTCGAGTCAAGCAAGGCTACTGCTAAAGTGATGCCACATTTAACTAATGCCACACTCAGTCTAATGCCACCGATAAATTTAAGCAATGCCATTTAATGTCACTAGATTATTTCAGGGTTAGCTGTTGATTGTGGATGTAATAAAGATTTTTCATCTAAGGCATTCTAATGTTGTTGCATAGCCAGTATACCAACGATGAAACTTGTTACTACCTTCAGATTTTTGCACTGTTAATGCTTATAGATTACATACCTCACTTTCATGAGATAAGTTAATTTTTTGTACAGTGTCACAAAAAAGCCAAGGCGTTGATGTCATTTTAGTTTGGTTAAACTGCACAAAAAATTATGAAGACAAGAGGAAAGGTCAAGAGTGGGCACCTCCTCCTCCGGCTGTTCTCTTTATTCATTCGATCAAGTTTTTATGTTTGATCGATTATCAAGATTGGGATAGCAATTTTTAAGGTCCCCACGAGTTCGAAATGATATTTACCTTGGAGGTACATGGTTTGCAATTTTTTTATACTGTCATTAGATAATAATGCTAGTTACCTTTAGACTTTTGTATTTGGTTTAGTGCTCATGCACAGCTAGTATACCAATGCTGAAACTTGTTACCTTTACATTTTGTATTGTTAATTCTTATAGAAATCTTCCAGTGCTAGAGTTTATTGAAATATGTTCAGTAAAACCATTGTACTATAACCTGTAATAAAATAACTACTCTACTATTGCACTAGCCACTGGATTAGTGTATATTTATAGTATTCGAATGGTGTTGCATTAGCGTATGGACATAAATAAAGTGTGGCAAGCTTTCCCAGATATGTGCTCAAGAAAACTACTACCCGTTTTTCTAAATACTAGACGTTTGTGTACTTTAAATTGTACCACGAAAACGTCTTATATTAAGAAATAGAGGGTGTAGAGTTCACTCAAATTATCCCGGTAAAGCTAGTCACACCTTTGTTAAAATTAATGTTCATTATGTTATCGGAGGAGGTCTCTATATCTGTCTCTAATGCCTTTCGACTACATACCTGACATCATGATGTAATGTTACGTTATTTCCTTTTGTACAATGTCGATGAATTGTCAAGGTGGTGATGGCATTTTATTTTAGTTGAACTGCAAAAAATATGCTCAAAAGAAGAGGAAAGGTCAGGAGTCGATCATTCTTTCAAAAAGAACTATATATGCCTTTCTGACATCAGCCGTTGTTGCCTTTTCTATTCCTTCAAACAGGTGGTTAGAAACTGTCTTACTACCTTTTCCATTAAGAAATTGGAATGCTTATATTTGTGAGTCTATGCTTCAACTAGTGTCATTTTTACAGTAATCACACTTTTAATATCTATGCAAATAGGGGTGCTCGATTTTAGTGGAACTACACAAAAAGTCCAAATGGTTCAACATTAGGAGCATGTTTTCTTCCAAACCTTTATATCTAATTCGTGGCACTATGAGTTGTCCATTACGAAGGTACATGGTTTGCTACTATCTTGCTACTCTTTTTGTACTGTCATTAGATAGTAATACTAGTGGTTTCCATGTGAATTTATTGGCAGGGTGGACCTACATTGGAGGTGCAGGACAAGATTCAATGATTGGATGCTCAATTTCGGTTGTATCGATTTCACCTCTTCCATCACCGCGAACATGGATATCCTTGGTTAGATGAAGAATAGGCGCTATATTTCTGCTCTGAACCAGCAAATCAATTCAGTATGAAATTGTCCAGGGCAAAACATAACTGTATCAAATTGTCCAGTGCAGAACATGACAGATGCTAAGCGGAAGAGACATGTTTAAACCGAAAATACAAGGTGTGGTATATGTTTACTAGCTGCTTGATATTTGTGCAGATAGAGATGCCTGCCCATTGCTATTTGGCAAACAAACAAAGTAACCGCAATTTTGGTTGAACTGCATAAGAGAATAGTATAGTCACTGCATGCAGTGCCATTTGAAAATAGACACGGGAAGATTGGATAGTCACTTCATGGACTAGAGAAAAGTAGTATTGTACTATTTATTGGCTAACACTAGGTGCTTCATTGCTTTGGTCTGATTATACAATGGGCATCATTTTGCCTAAGTTAAAGTTTGTATTTCGAAAATAGTCTCGTGGTGTGATCGAGAGAAGACCAAATCATATTGCAGTGGATGTTCCTCCATCATGTGTGGTTCATTCTCATGGTTCCAGCTGTTGGTGAAACCACTTACGTTTGCAAGAGGAATTGTAGACTTCACAAACAAATTTGTCTTTCAGCCTGTACTGAATGTTGGCCAAGAGAAGCATCCATGTTAGTATGAAGAACAAATGTTTTTTTCTAGATCTTTGCTTATGGAGCTACGTATTTGTATATGATCTGTGAATCATTGAGATGCATTAACATGTTGATCTTATGTATGGGAATCGTACTAGTTGGTTTTAGTTGCGATGCAAGATCCGAAGTGGCTGATCTTTGATTTTGGAGCTACATATTTGTATATGATCTGTGAATCATTGAGATGCATTAACAGTTACTTATTTCTGTTCGCTCAGTGTTTACAAGTTACTGATCGGTCACTAGCTAGCCTACTAATGCGCTCTTGGCAGTTTTATTTGCGACGCAAGATCCGAAATGGCAGTTTTTTGAATAAAAATGCCTACCTCTGAAGAAACTGACAAGCTACACTATCCTACCTACTCGATCCTACACGGATAAATAGCGGATCACGCATGTACTACCTCCTTTCCTGTTTGCAGGGCTCAATTCAAGAAACGGCCTACTCGAACCTACACGAATAAATAGCAGATCACGCACATAGTAGTACCTCCTTTCCTGTTTGCAGGGCTTAATTCGAACCTCTCACCAACCAAGGTACTCCGTCCGTCCGGGTTTATTAGTCCCGTGAGCAAAGCAGCAAGACCAAGGCATGGCAATAATTAACGGCATGCAGAAGTTGAAGCCTAATTAATTCCAGTGATTTAAGTGGCTGCATGCGTGCCCTCGGCTGCGACTCGTTACATGTTGCTCCGCGTACTGGCTGCGAGCGATTCTGAGAGCCTGCTTGCAGCCAGCCGTAATTAAGGAGGCTAACTGATGCGAAAAAAGATGCGCTTTAATTGTTGTGGGCTTTTAAATCCATGGAATCTTTATTGATAAGGAGGGAGATGATTCGAGTGCACTCGTTTGACCGTCATGCCAGCATGCGACCCAGACGGGATGGGATGACACAGTCATAATTTCAGTTTCTCTAGTTTTCCATGGCAAGCTGGCGCGCTAAGCCATGCCTGATTATGCATTGAATTCCGATGACCGTCGCGCTACCTTCCGCCTATAAGTACTGTTTCCCAGCCTACTCCTGTGGCAACTCGCCATATCCTCATAAACCCCCACTGGCCCGACATCGCTCTCCACGTCCGCCATGCCCCTGCCCGTCCGCGGTAGGCGAGCCCGGAGGCGGTCAACACCGGAACTAGTGTCCGAAGGTAGACGGAGGGAGGAGGCATTCTATCTATCTTTAGATGGCAATGCAGAGATCGAGGACTTGTTGGAGCACGACCGCCTGGCGGAGGAGCAGGAGTTGTTGGAGTGCGAGAGTAAATTAATACACAACCTGTACAAGAAGAAATTGATTCTTAATCGTAAAATGCTTGCACAAGTAGCTGTATCAAATCCAAATAATCTTTACACGATTTCCAATAAAATAAAGATCATCAATTAAAAGTATAAATAAAGTAATATACTGGAATAAAAAAAGATGAATTCCCGGAGAGGGAACTCCGGGAAGATACAATAAATTAAGATTAAGTGCCTGGCGGAGGAGCAGCATATCGCCGATTTGCGCCGCCAGCGAGACATGGAGCAGCGGCGCACCGACGCTCTAAGTCGCGAGCAGAGCGCCTGCAACTTGGCCGACTGCATGGAGGCCGATGCCCGGCAAATAGCCCTGGAGGCTGTCAGGCACGCACGCATTTGCGACGCTGATTTTTACTACCAGCTCATCAAGTGGGTTTCCCGCTTGGAAGCCGAAACTTTGGTGGACCACGCCGGCATGGAAAGGGCCAACGCGCGTGAGCAACACTCCCTATCGCACCTCTGGCAAGTCCGAGGCGAGGCGCAGGACGCCGGTGCCGCCGTTTAGCGTGTACCATAGATGGCGGTCGGCATCGTCTAGTTAGCTAAGAGTAAGTTAGTACTTGTACGCTACTAGAGTATTACTGGGAGTATATAGTTAACTTGGCTATGATGGTTGTCAACGTGAAAGTTTAGTACTCTATATGTGGATCAGACATGTTACTTTGCTTTGAATGTTGAACTTTCCATTTGAACGTATGGAATGGGCTGTTATTTTTTTAAATGGGTTGTATTTGTCCTCCACGGGTTTAGAGGCTGACTTGTGGGCCTACCAAGTTGACGCGTACACAATCAGGAGATGATTGTACGTGGAGAGGATGATGGCAGGGACCCGCCAAGGTCATGGCAGTACACAAGCAAGTGCCTCCTTATTTCAAGCCAATAAAAAAAGGGCTCCTCCTAATGGATTTCTGACATCTGGGTCCCATGCCGTTGTCAACGTAGTCAATAAACGAGAGAATTGCACAACGAGCGGCTGACACCAGGGACCCAGCAGCTCGCCCAGTTATTTTTGTTTTGGGTTAATTTGATAAATGTCACTCCAAATCTGGTGTTTCTGAGAAATGCCACTGTAATTTCCAAACTTTGAAAAATGCCATTTCATGCCATTTCTAGTGGCATTTTTCGAAGTCTGGAGTGGCGTTTTTCAAAGTTTGCAAACTGCAGTGGCGTTTTTCAATGTTTGCAAA
Source organism: Triticum aestivum (assembly GCF_018294505.1). Lineage (NCBI taxonomy): Eukaryota > Viridiplantae > Streptophyta > Magnoliopsida > Poales > Poaceae > Triticum > Triticum aestivum. The sequence continues at coordinate 44,302,704 of NC_057813.1, forward strand.
AATTGCAGTGGCATTTTTCAAAGTTTGGAAATTGCAGTGGCATTTTTATGAATCGCCATAATTGGAGTGGCATTTATCTAATTTGTTTTTGAGACGGAAGCATGGTGTCAACTCACCCTGGCCTGTCTAGACAACCTTTTCTTCTATGTTTACCACAGACCAGCCCAGTAGATTTTTTCATTCTGAAAATGGCTAGCCCAGTTTTTTTGTGATTTGCCAAATAAGTCGCTTTGTCAGTCCTGTTGGGCTGCAAATATTTCAAGACAAGGAGAGCTTCATTCGGCTGGCCGAGAAAATAGCCTATCAGTAATGAGAAATGGGATGTACATTTTTAAAACACATCAAACCGGCAATTCGTTTCAAATATCTTTTTTTCATTTCGAGATTTTAAATTGCATTGATTTTTATGCATGGACAATTTATTGGATTTTATATTGATATACATTTATTTTTAAAACCAGTCTGAATGTGACTCGAAATTTAGGGATTAAAAACAATTCAGACCGCACCGGCATATGCAAAATTGCGTATAATTTTTTAATCGTGGTCACAATATGGGCTGTAATGCTAACGAAAAGAATACGGGCTCCAAAAAAATCGTAAGAATTAGCAAATGGGCTGTAAATTATTAGAAATAATGGCAGATGGCATGTATGCTGTTTTCCACAGATTTGAGGCTTTCCTAAAAAAAGGTTGACGCACAAGTAGTGACTGTTGGATGTCCATCTAACGGCCGTCGTGTTTCTTCAATCTCTGCTCTTCCTGCTCCAGCCGCTCAAACAAGCGCCGGTGGGACTGCCTGCTCCCTCCTCCCCGTGGCCGGCTGTGCTATGGCGCAGGCCTCATCGCCCCATCGTACTCCCATCGCTGGCCTAGCCATCCCTCTACTCACCCACACCTGCTGTTATTCTCCGGCGAAGGTAGACGAACCAGTAAACCCTCATACAATCGTACTCCCCTCCGTGTGGGAAACAACTGCCGAGTCTTCCCTGGCTCCGTGTCGTTCCCTTCCTAGGCCTCGCCATCGTCCACTGCCCTGTTGCTCTCGGCGTGGCGTAGTCAACGTGGTCAACAAACGACATGCATCTGAAGTGGACTATACGTGGAGAGGCTGGCAGCTGGGTCCATGGCCGCACGCAAGGAAATGCCTCCTTATTATGTGCAAAATAATGTTTCCTCCTCCTGACATCTGGGACCCACCGAAGGGGCCTCTGTATTTCGCAAAAAAACGTTACAGCCGTTGACAGCTCGAACCCACCAGCTATATCTTCGCATGCAAGGAAGTACCTCCGTATTAAGCACAAAAAAATTAATACTCCCCTGCTAGCTGGGACCCAGTATAGTGGGCCTACTAAGTTGACGGGGACGGAGGGCTTTGTCATCTTAGTCAATATGCATGATTCTAGCTCCAATGACCGTACGATGTCCATCCAACGGCCGTAGTGCTTCTTCAACCTCTGGTCTTCTTGCTCCAGCCGCCCAAAGTAGCGCCGGTCGTGCCGCCTGATCCTGCATCCGGTGGCCGACTGTGCTGCTGCGGAGGCCTCACCGCCCCCATACTACTCCCACCGGTGGCCAGGCCATCCCTCCACTCCACTCACCCACACCCCCTGTTATTCTGCAGCGACGGCAGCGCAGCCGAACCAGTGAACCCTCATACTCCTCTCCACGTGGGCATCCACTGCCGCGTCTTCTCCGGCTCTGAGTCGTCCCCTTCCTAGGCCTCGCCGTTGTCCACCGCCGTGGTGCTCTCGGCGCTGCATGGTCAATGTGGTCAATGACCGACTTCCGTCGGAAGAGTACTATACGTGGAGAGGCTGACAGCTGGGTCCACGGCAGCCGTAAGGAAGTGCCTCCTTATTACACGCAAAATAATATGTCCTCCACCTAACAGCGGGAACACACCGGACAGGCCACCATATTTCGTGAAAAAATGTTTCCCCCCTAACTGCTGGGATCCACCAGCTACATCTTCGCACGCAAGGAAGTGCGTCCGGGAAAAAAAACGATTCGCCCCCCTGACTACTGGGACCCACCAGCTACATCTTTGCACGCAAGGAAGTGCCTGACAGTCGGGACCCACCTGGTCGAAGCGTACGTAGCGTTGTCATTCTGATCGCGAACGTGTACGTACATATATACTGGTCGATGTAGAGGCGCGCATGTGTCGTAGTAGAGGTGTGCACGTAGCATGTACACATACGTACAGCGGCCAGTGTGCAAGAAAAAAAATACGGCCACATACGTACATATGGGTGGGGTCTCGAATGCCTACTCGCGCATATATACGTACGGCTAGGGCTCGTGTACATGTCTGGGTCGGAACGGAGAAACAACGTCGTTGTCGTGTTCACGGGGAGCCAACCAGCTGGGTCGGAACGGAATGCGTTGTCGTGTTCACGGGGAGCCAACCGGCTGGGTCGGAACGGAATGCGTCGTCGTGTTCATCGGGAGGGCTTGGACGGAACAGGCGATGGAAACGAGGCCTGGGGTACCACCGAATGGAGGAAACGGCCTTGTGTTCGACCGGCCATGTTCGAAACGGGATCATGTTCATCGGGAGGGGTCTGGCGTACCGCAAAACGGAGGAAACGAACCTCCTACAGTCAAAACGAGGGTCTTGTTGATCGGTAGGGGTGTGGCGTACCACAAAACAGACGAAACGGACTTGTGTTGGAGCGCTAGGTCGAAACGAGGGTCCTGTTCATCGGGAGGGGTGTGGCGTACTTCAAAATGGGACTCCATGGGATACTGCTCATCTCCACTGTCGACCTCCTCCAGCCTCCACGGGCTACTGTTCATCCACCATCGACCTCCTCCAGCCTCCACCTGCGACTGTTCATCCACGGGCTCCTGTTCATCCACCCTCCACCGCGCGCTACTACATCGGCTACTGTTCAACCACCCCTCTCCACGGGCTACTGTTCATCCACCCCTCCACCGTCTACTGTTCATCCACCCCTCCACGGGGTCGTCCTGTTCATCCAAACCTCCATGGGGTCCTGTTCATCCAGCCCCAACCAGCTCGATCGATCGGGGTCCTGTTCATTTACCCCCACCGCTCACTGTTCATCCAACCCCCCCCCCCCCCGTCAGAGTCAAAACCGGCGGATCTCGGGTAGGGGGTCCCGAACTGTGCGTCTCAGGCTAATGGTAACAGGAGGCTGGGGAAACGATGTTTACCCAGGTTAGGGCCCTCTCGATGGAGGTAATACCCTACTTCCTACTTGATTGATCTTGATGATATGAGTATTACAAGAGTTGATCTACCACGAGATCATAGAGGCTAAACCCTAGAAGCTAGCCTATGATTATGATTGTTCTCCTCCTACGGACTAAACCCTCCGGCTCCGGTTTATATAGACACCGGAGGGGGCTAGAGTTACACAAAGTCGGTTACATAGAAGGAGATCTACATATCTGAATCGCCAAGCTTGCCTTCCACGCAAAGGAGAGTCCCATCCGGACACGGGACGATGTCTTGAATCTTGTATCTTCATAGTCCAACAGTCCTGCCAAAGTATATAGTCTGGCTATCCGAATACCCCCTAATCCAAGACTCCCTCAGTAGCCCCTAAACCAGGCTTCAATGACGATGAGTCCGGCGCACAGATTGTCTTCGGCATTGCAAGGCGGGTTCCATCTCCGAATACTCCAAGGTAAATTTCGAACACATGAATCGTGCCCGGATCTCTAAAATAAATTCCACACGCCACCATAGAGAGCATAATATTCCACAAATCTAATCTGCTGACAACTTTACCTAGCGTAAAATCATGCCGCGGCCCGGTCATTACGAACCGTTTTTCCCAGCCTGCCACTACACGTGTTGCGAGGCGGTTTTATTGGCACGTCTTGTCGAAGCAGAGATCGTGTTCCCCTTATTGTGGGATTCTCATCAATACGGGCATGGGTAACCCAACTATGCCTATTGGTATGATCCCTCGATTTTAGGGAAGTCCCAAACAGTCATGCTGAGGATGCTTGATATTCACCCCCTTTATAGAGGGACCGAGGCATGTCCCTTTCTTCCCACGCTTGCTCCTTCCCCTACCTCAAGTTCCAACACCCAAAGCTTAGGTTTAAGCACTTCGAACCTTCAATCATGTCCGGATCCAACCTTCAAGGTCGGTGGATGGCCTCCTCTATCACAGAGGAGGACATCGAGAAGCTCAGGGACACCAGGTATCTGACCGCCGAAATCCAGCACAGGCTTCCTGCCCAGGTCATCCCCACTCCTGAACCCAACAAGAGCGTCGTATTTGTTTCCCACTTCCTCCGGGGCTTAGGCTTTAGTCTTGATCCTTTCGTTAGAGGGCTCATGTTCTATTACGGGCTAGATTTTCACGATCTAGCTCCGGATTCCATCCTTCACATCTCGTCGTTTATCATCGTGTGCAAAGCCCTCCTCCACATCACCCCACACTTCGGCCTAGGGCTCAAGACCTTCAATGTAAAGCCAAAGGTGATCGACGGGCGACATGCAGAGTGCAGGGGCACTATCATAAGCAAAAGCGCTGATGCCTCAAGGCCAGAGCGTTCCTTCCAAGAGGTGTCCGACTTATGGCAGCGGAGGTGGTTTTATATCACATCTCCCCGAGGCACAAAGTGGGCGGCCGCCCTGCCTTCCGCTCGGGCCCTCCGCCTCAACTGGCGTCATGGGTCAACGAGGGACTGGACTGGGGGCCTGCTAATGACGTAACGACATTGCAGAGCCACATTTGGGATCTTCTTGAGAGGGACGTCAGCCTCATCAAAGTGATTCAAGTAATGTGATACGTCTCCAACGTATCTATAATTTACGAAGCATTCATGCTATTTTATTATCTGTTTTGAATTATTATGGGCTTTATTATACACTTTTATATTACTTTTGGGACTAACCTATTAACCGGAGGCCCAGCCCATATTGCTGTTTTATCGCCTGTTTCAGTATTTCGAAGAAAAGGAATATCAAACGGAGTCCAAACGGAATGAAACCTTCGGCAGTGTTATTTTTGGGAAGAATATCATCTTGGAGACTCCGAGTTTATGTCAGAAGATCCTCGAGGAGGCCAGGAGATAGGGGGCGCCCCCCCCCCCCCACTACTGGGGGCGCCCCCTGTCTCATGGGCCCCTCGATCACCTCCCGACCGGCTTCTTTCGCCTATATAAGCCTACGTACCCTAAAAACATCGAATATCAAGATAGATCGGGAGTTCCGCCGCCGCAAGCCTCTGTAGCCACCAAAAACCTCTCAGGAGCCCTTCCCGGCACCCTGCCGGAGGGGGGATCCTTCACCGGTGGCCATCTTAATCATCCCAGCGCTCTCCATCACGAGGAGGGAGTACTTTACCCTCGAGGCTGAGGGTATGTACCAGTAGCTATGTGTTTGATCTCTCTCTCATGTTCTCTCTTGTGTTCCCTCTATGGCACGATCTTGATGTATCCCGAGCTTTGATATTATAGTTGGATGTTATGTTGTTTCTCCCCCTCTACTCTCTTGTGATGAATTGAGTTTTCCCTTTGAAGTTATCTTATCGGATTGAGTCTTTTATGAGAACACTTGATGTATGTCTTGTCGTGCTTATCTGTGGTTACAATGGGATATCATGTGCCACTTGATGTATGTTTTGGTGACCAAGTTGCGGGTTCCGCCCATGAACCTATGCATAGGGGTTGGCACACATTCTTGACTCTCCGGTAGAAACTTTGGGGCACTCTTTGAAGTACTTTGTGTTGGTTGAATAGATGAATCTGAGATTGTGTGATGCATATCGTATAATCATGCCCACGGATACTTGAGGTGACAATGGAGTATCTAGGTGACTTTAGGGTTTTGGTTGATTTGTGTCTTAAGGTGTTATTCTACTACGAACTCTTGAATAGATTGATCCGAAAGAATAACTTTGAGGTGGTTTCGTACCCTACCATAATCTCTTCGTTTATTATCCGCTATTAGTGGCTTTGGAGTGACTCTTTGTTGGATGTTGAGGGATTGTTATATGATCTATCTATGTTATTATTGTTGAGAGAACTTGCACTAGTGAAAGTATGAACCCTATGCCTTGTTTCCTACCATTGCAATACCGTTTACGCTCACTTTTATCATTAGTTACCTTGCTGTTTTTATAATTTCAGATTACAAATACCTTTATCTACCATCCATATTGCACTTGTATCACCATCTCTTCGCTGAACTAGTGCACCTATACAATTTACCATTGTATTGGGTGTGTTGGGGACACAAGAGACTCTTTGTTATTTAGTTGCAGGGTTGTTTGAGAGAGACCATCTTCATCCTACGCCTCCTACGGATTGATAAACTTAGGTCATCCACTTGAGGGAAATTTGCTACTGTCCTACAAACCTGTGCACTTGCAGGCACAACAACCTCTACAAGAAGAAGGTTGTGTAGTAGACATCAAGCTCTTTTCTGGCGCCGTTGCCGGGGAGGTGAGTGCTTGAAGGTATATGTTTAGATCTTGCAATCGAATCTTTTTGTTTCTTGTTTTATCACTAGTTTAGTTTATAAAATAAAACTAAAAAATGGAATTGGGTTTGTCTCATACTCTTCATATTTTTAATATCTTTCGTGAGAATGATGCTAAGGAAAGTTGTGCTCAAGTGCTAGAAGAAGAAATCTATAAAATGTTTGTCACTAAATCTTTGAATGATGAGCATGATTGCAATGTTGTTAGTATGAATTCCTTGAATACCCATGATGCTAATGATATGCAAAGCCACAAGCTTGGGTAAGCTATGTTTGATGAATATGATATTTTTTGTCCCCCAAGTTTTGATGAGAATATTTACTATGATGATAGCATGCCTCCTATTTATGATGACTATATTGATGAAAGTGGGTTTGGAAGAGTGTCAACTTTAGGTAGTATTGATCCCACTATTTTGGAGGATGTTGAATCTTATTGTGATGAATATGAAAGTGGATTTGGAAGAGTTTCAACTTTATTTAGTGATGATTCCACTATTTTGGAAGAGGTTCCAATTGATTATGAGGACAAAGTTGCCATCTATGATGATTATTGTGATGACTTGTATGCTATTAAGAATAATGACAACCATGAAACTTGTCATCATGATTTTAGTTTTCAATTGGATTATGCCTCACATGATAGTTATTTTGTTGAGTTTGCTCCCACTATTATTCATGAGAAGAAATTTGCTTATGTGGAGAGTAGTAAATTTTCTATGCTTGTAGATCATGAAAAGAATGATTTAGATGATGGTTATATTGTTGAATTCATTCATGATGCTACTGAAAATTATTATGAGGGAGGAACATATGCTTGTAGGAATTGCAATAATGCCAAGTTTCCTCTCTATGTGCTTAAAATCTTGAAGTTGTGCTTGTTTTACCTTCCTATGCTAGTTGATTATTTTTCCCATAAGTTGTTTGCTCACAAAATCCCTATGCATAGGAAGTGGGTTAGACTTAAATGTGCTAGTCATATTCTTCATGATGCTCCCGTTATGTTTCAATTCTTATCCTTTTTGTGAGCATCATTGCCATCATCATGCCTAGCTAAAAAGGCATTAAAGAAAAGCGCTTGTTGGGAGGCAACCCAAATTATTTTTGTTTCTTGCTTTTTGTTCCTGTTTAGTAATAAATAATTCATCTAGCCTCTTGTTAGATGTGGTTTCATGTTTTAATTAGTGTTCGTGCCAGGTAGAACCTTTGGGAAGACTTGGGTGAAGTCTTTGTGATCTTGCTGTAAAAAACAGAAACTTTAGAGCTCACGAGATTAGCTACCGTTTTTTACTGGAGAGAGATTTTAGGTTGATTATTTTTGAAGATGATTAATAGACAAATTCCTCAGGTACAGAAATTTAATTCATAATTTTTGGTGTTACAGAAGTATACGTTTGATACAGATTAGTACAGACTGTTTTGTTTTTGACAGATTCTGTTTTCTATGTGTTGTTTGCTTATTTTGATGAATCTATGGCTAGTATGTAAGGGTATGAACCATAGAGAAGTTAGAATACAGTATATATTACACCAATATTAATTTAGAATGAGTTCATTACAGTACCTAAGTGGTGATTTATTTTCTTATACTAACAGAGCTTACGAGTTTTGTGTTGAGTTTTGTGTGGTTGAAGTTTTCAAGTTTTGGGTAAGGATTCGATGGACTATGGAATAAGGAGTGGCGGGAGCCTAAGCTTGGGTATTCCCAAAGCACCCCAAGGTAACATTCAATGACCACCAAGCAACTAAGCTTGGGGATGCCCCGGAAGGCATCCCCTCTTTCGTCTTCGTTCATCGGTCACTTTACTTGGAGCTATATTTTTATTCGCCACATGATATGTGTTTTGCTTGGAGCGTCATTTTCTTTTCTTATTATTTTCTTGCTGTTATTTATAATAATGTTTTGCATCTTTATTTTCAATAAAAATGTCAAGGATAGCCTTTACCATGCTTATTTTGCTAGTATACATGTTGCTGTTTGAAAACTGAAAGTTTACTGCTGTTGCAAAAATTCCCTAGAAAAGTCAGAGAGTGATATAATGTTGAATATTTTTTTCATAATGATATCTGATAAATCTTTTGCAGCTTAGTATTTTTCTTATAATTTTTTGAGTTAGGGAAGTATGATGAATCTTGCATTCTTTACAGACTATACTGTTTTGACAGATTGCTGTTATGTTTGCATTGTTTGCATATGCTTGCTTGTTTAATGATTCTATTTGAGGATAGGAGTATTAAATATGCAGAGACATTTAGTATGTAATGTTGGATAATAATGTTAGTAATTTGTTACATTAGAAAATGATAAGGTTTTGCATTGTTTTATACAAACTTATCTCACGAGTTCTTGTTGAGTTTGGTGTGGATGAAGCTTTTGATAAAAAGAGAAACCGTGACATGAAAGGAATTAAGGAGACACAAAAGCTCAAGCTTGGGGATGCCCAAGGCACCCCAAGATAATATTTCAAGAAGTCTCAAGCATCTAAGCTTGGGGATGCCCCGGTAGGCATCCCGCCTTTCTTCTTCAACAACTATCGGTTAGTACCGGTTGAACCTAAGTTTTTGCTTCTTCACTTGAATCGTGCTATCCTTGCAATGTCATTTTATTTTGCTTTGCTTGCTGTTTTAATAAAATACCAAGATCTGAAACTCTTTATTGAGAGAGAGTCTTCATATAGTTACATAATTATTTAGCTACTCATTGATCTTCACTTATATCTTGTTGGAGTAGTTTTTCATTTACTCGTGTGCTTCACTTATATCCTATAAGTAAATGGTTGAATGAGTTGAATGTCATAAATCTGAAATTATAAATGTTTCATTTGATTATCCCTTGGGGAGTAATTACTTCACATCTAATAAGTAGAGGTTGTAAATTTATTGACGGTTAGCAAGCATTATATTGGTCATTTGAACAATTCATGAAAGAATATTGAAGGAAGAGAGATTTCACATATAAATATATTATCATAGACATCTTTTATAATAGTGAGCACTCATTAAGTATGACATGCTAAAGAGTTGATGTTGGACAAGGAAGACAATGTAATGGGTTATGTTTTCTCACATCTCAGTTAAAGTATATTGTCATGGATCATTCAAACATGTTGAGCTTGCCTTTCCCCCTCATGCTAGCCAAAAATTCCTAGCACCAAGTAGAGATACTACTTGTGCTTCCAAATATCCTTAAACCCAGTTTTGCCATGAGAGTCCACCATATCTACCTATGGATTGAGTAAGATCCTTCAAGTAAGTTGTCATCGGTGCAAGAAATAAAAATTGCTCTCTAAATATGCATGACTTATTAGTGCGGAGAAAATAAGCTTTGTACGATCTTGTTATGGAAGCAATAAAAGCGACGGACTGCATAATAAAGGTCCATATACAAGGGGCAATATAAAGTGACGTTCTTTCGCATTAAGATTTTGTGTATCCAACCCTAAAAGCGCATGACAACCTCTGCTTCCCTCTGCGAAGGGTCTATCTTTTACTTTATGCCTTTTACTTTATGCAAGAGTCAAGGTGATCTTCACCTTTCCCTTTTTATTTTATCCTTTGGCAAGCACTTTGTGTTGGGGTGATCCTGATATATATATCCAATTGGATGTACGTTAGCATGAACTATTATTGTTGACATCACCCAAAGGTGAATACGTTTGGAGGCAACATTATAAGCCCCTATCTTTCTCTGTGTCTGATTAAAACTCCATAACCACAAGTATTGCGGGAGTGTTAGCAATTGTAGAAGACTATATGATAGTTGAGTATGTGAAGTTTGCTAAATCAAAGCTCTCACATAGAACCTTCCTGAAAATAAGATGAATTGCAATTGTTTGATGACTGAGAATAAAGTTTGCTAGTTTTCAAGAAAGTGTATGGTCTATGCTTTAACATGTGAATAGCTTGTTACTTGATTATGAAAAGTTTTATGAGATAAACTACTGTTATGACATATAAACATGCTAGAAAACGTGATTGAAATTATCATTGATCAAACTTGTGCACCTCTAGCATTCACACTTCATAAATTCTTTCTTTAATCATTTACCTACTCGAGGATGAGTAGGAATTAAGCTTGGGGATGCTGATACGTCTGCAACGTATCTATAATTTATGAAGCATTCATGCTATTTTATTGTCTATTTTGAATGATTATGGGCTTTATTATACACTTTTATATTACTTTTGGGACTAACCTATTAACCGGAGGCCCAGCCCATATTGATGTTTTATTGCATGTTTCAGTATTTCGAAGAAAAGGAATATCAAACGGAGTCCAAATGGAATGAAACCTTCGGCAGTGTTATTTTTGGGAAGAATATCATCCTGGAGACTTGGAGTTTACGTCAGAAGATCCTCGAGGAGGCCAGGAGACAGAGCGCCCCCCCCCCCTACTGGGCGCACCCCCCTGTCTCGTGGGCCCCTCGAGCACCTGCCGACCGACTTCTTTCACCTATATAAGCCTACGTACCCTAAAAACATCAAATATCAAGGTAGATCGGGAGTTCCGCCGCCGCAAGCCTCTGTAGCCACCAAAAACCTCTCGGGAGCCCTTCCCGGCACCCTGCCGGAGGGGGGATCCTTCACCGGTGGCCATCTTCATCATCCCGGCGCTCTCCATGACGAGGAGGGAGTAGTTCACCCTCGAGGCTGAGGGTATGTACCAGTAGCTATGTGTTTGATCTCTCTCTCTCTCTCTCGTGTTCTCTCTCGTGTTCCCTCTATGGCACGATCTTGATGTATCCCAAGCTTTGCTATTATAGTTGGATCTTATGATGTTTCTCCCCCTCTAATCTCTTGTGATGAATTGAGTTTTCCCTTTGAAGTTATCTTATCGGATTGAGTCTTTTATGAGAACACTTGATGTATGTCTTGTCATGCTTATCTGTGGTGACAATGGGATATCATGTGCCACTTGATGTATGTTTTGGTGACCAACTTGCGGGTTCCGCCCATGAACCTATGCATAGGGGTTGGCACACGTTCTTGACTCTCTGGTAGTAGCTTTGGGGCACTCTTTGAAGTACTTTTTGTTGGTTGAATAGATGAATCTGAGATTGTGTGATGCATATCGTATAATCATGTCCACGGATACTTGAGGTGACAACGGAGTATCTAGGTGACATTAGGGTTTTGGTTGATTTGTGTCTTAAGGTGTTATTCTAGTACAAACTCTTGAATAGATTGATCCGAAAGAATAACTTTGAGGTGGTTTCGTACCCTACCATAATCTCTTCGTTTGTTCTCCGCTATTAGTGGCTTTGGAGTGACTCTTTGTTGCATGTTGAGGGATTGTTATATGAACTATCTATGTTATTATTGTTGAGAGAACTTGCACTAGTGAAAGTATGAACCCTATGCCTTGTTTCCTACCATTGCAATTCTGTTTACGCTCTCTTTTATCATTAGTTACCTTGCTGTTTTTATAATTTCAGATTACAAATACCTTTATCTACCATCCATATTGCACTTGTATCACCATCTCTTCGCCGAACTAGTGCACCTATACAATTTACCATTGTATTGGGTGTGTTGGGGACACAAGAGACTCTTTGTTATTTGGTTGTAGGGTTGTTTGAGAGATACCATCTTCATCCTATGCCTCCTACGGATTGATAAACCTTAGGTCATCCACTTGAGGGAAATTTCCTACTGTCCTACAAACCTGTGCACTTGCAGGCCCAACAGCGTCTACAAGAAGAAGGTTGTGTAGTAGACATCATAATGCTAGTTTGTCGGGTTCTGTTGTGCAAACGTCGACCTATCCGGATGTGGGAGTTCAACCCAGAAGGACCACGAACTATTCAACATTTCTTCGGCATGACACTCGAAGGGATGTACCGGTTATTCTTCGGATCACGAATAAAGTGTCCGGACACCATCGAGGATGTGGGCTTGAACTGCAATCGTCCAGATACCCAAGTAAGTAAGTCTGCAACCGAACACACTATTCATGTTTATCATAACATTATTCTGAATACTATCTACTGCCATGATTGGTTAAGTAAGGCGGAGAGGATCAGGTGTCCGGCCCCTCTTCCCGAAGGCTTGCCGAATCCCGTACTAACCAGGATGCTTAAACGTGCACCCTATCAAGTGCCATCGGGGAAGGATGAAGGGAAGAGTAGAGAAGCCGAGAGCGAGCTTCATACATTGCACATCCAAACCAGGGGAATTTATGTCTCCATGAAGGAGGATAATCGGGGAGGTGAATCTAAAAATCCCTCCCCCCCACGGGAAGAAAAGGACCGCCTCCGTAGACATGTAAACGGAGGTGCCCAAACAAGGGAAAAAATCCTCTCCAGGGAGCCCTGCCCCATAGGGCGTCCTCACCGCACAGCGCCCGCAAACGGGCCAGCCCTCCAACGAGTTGTAAGTGAATTAAAAGTATTTTGATAAATAGGTCCTGCTTTATCTTTGAGAATAGTAACCAAGACCTATCTTGCAGTCCGTATCATAGCCCTTCTCAACAGAGTTCGTCTTCGGGGGATCTTCTTCCGGAGATGATGGAGAGCGAAACGCCTCCTCCTTCCTCTCCGCCCGATGGGGCGGACGACCCTGAGGTGTCGTCACGGAGGATTTCCCCTGATCCACTAAGGCCAGAAGTTAATGTTTCGACCGCCCGAAGCCCGGAGTATTCGGCTCCCAAGGAGAGCAACAAGAAGAGTTTGGGATTGTCCGACACCGAGCCGAACACACTGACGGGCCTTCTAGAGCGAGCGACCATGTCAAAGGCGCACCGTACTTTAATGGGTACGGTGTTTGAGAGGATTGCGTCCGCCAAAAGCGGGTTGAATGAAGCTTTTACGAGCCTGCTCAAAGGCTTTGAGGTACGCAAAGAAATATGTAAACTTCCAGCTGTACCGCACACGCTAGGTGTGCTCTGTATAGATAGCAGCCCCTGAGACTCTGGTTGCCAGCCTGAGGTGGCAAATGGAGGATCATGCTCCCAAGTAATGATCGTGATGTGTTATGTGCAGATCGCTAAGGGTCCGGCGGTTGACCGGACTGCTGAATTCGCCGAACTGAGGTGACATCTTGATGTGGTGGATGCCGACATCGCGCTTGTGAACAAGCGTCTTGATGAGGCACAGGGTATGTGCTGCTTTTTTTATTGTCAACGAATATTAAGAGGAGCATGATGCTAGTATCTATAATTTGTTGTGGCTGCAGATGGTGCTGCTACCATGGAGGCCCTTCGGGCGGAACTTACCCTAGGAAAGGAACAAGCCAGGATAAGTGATGCGGCTGCCCTAAAGGAGGCCGAAGAGTTAAGAGCCGAACATGCTGCTCATCACCGGAGCGAAGATAAAATAGCTAAGATGGCTATTGAGCTGAGAGATGTCACCGACCGATATGAGCTACTTGAAAAGGAGAGCCAAGCGAAAGAGGCTGGCTTGAAGAAGGCCTTGGGGACAGCCAAGGAAACGCGCTCTGTAATCAGAGCTTCACGGGAGGAGCTTCGACAAGCCGGAGATATCACGGCTGGGAAGCCCTTTTTGTTGCGGATGAAGTTCAGAGATCCGAAGTACGCTCCTCTGGATCAGTTATGGAGTGCTGCAGACGCGTATGCAGACCTGGCAAAGAGTACTGCTGATGCGACTGAGTTTTTCAAAGATCGGAAAGATCATGAGGTAGAAAGGTTGTTCTGGTTGCAGTTCAGTGCCCCAACGCGTCTGCTGCCATTGAATGAAAAGATGGTCGAATAGGCCGAGCTTCGTAGGTTGTCTGGGCTTGCCATGAGGTCTGTCGTGGATCATCTTTGGCCGAAGGGACCAAGGCCGGACAGTTATTTTGGTTTAGTGCAACAATTCCTTGGTGATGTGTCGCATATCGACGCTGTGAAGAGGTCGGCGTGCATAGAGAGTGCGTGGATGGCTCTTGCCCGCGTTAAAACATATTGGGAAGATGTGGAGGCCACCGGTATTGCAACCCGGGGTCCGGCGGAGGGCCAGGACCCAGCCGAGTACTATTTTGAACAGGTCCTAGAAGGCGCCCATTTAATAGAGGCTCAGTGCTCGAAGAGTATTATGTTCGAGTGGCATGTATCTCACTTGTAAAAACAATGTTATTTTGATTATAAAGGCTATGTTTATAGTTTTTCCCGAAACTATTATAGCGCATCCTGTGCGGCCGTTTATGTATGTATATAACCTGAAAGTTTGTAGTCGGCGGCTTCAGCCCCCACGCATATAATGTGGGGGTGTTCGAAAAAGGCGCATAATCACACTTTATCCAACGTCTTGGTCCGTTAAGGAGGTGATAGCGCGACGAACCAGGCAATTGGACTATATTGCATTAACACTTTCACTTAGCCATAGGAGTTTGACAATGGGGCTACTATATAGCCCCTGGTACTTCCGCGTTCGTCCGAATTCGGTGTGCATAGGTACATGATCGGGAATCCAGTCCTTCGTTAATGTGGAGGAATCCTGAAGATTCCACTAAGTCATCGAGTGGTTGACCAGTCTCTCGCTGTATCATGACAGTCAGTTTTCGGCTTTCTCTACTAAGGTGCTCATCCGGAATAACCAGGGCACAATCGCAGTAGTTCTCCTTTGGCCGCCTTAGCCGATAAAACGGAACATAAGGTAGCAAAACCCAGGAGCCGGGCAAACCCAACATTTGACCAAAGACATGATTTGGAGCTGATGCATATAAGGCCAAACTCGCGATGCCGAACACTCCTTAAGGTATTCGGACTTTGTAATATATTCTGGGTTGAGTAATGACCTCGATAAGAAACCCCGAATTTCCAGGTACGTGCATTAATCTGTCGTGGCGAAATGCCAATAACGTCAATATCCCTCATGGGTGTGTTAAGTACCCGGGGGATGTTAAGCAACAAGAGACATTAAAGAAGGTTTACACAGGGGCTTAATCTAAAGAGAAACCTTTGAGCGGGGCCTTGCTGCACGTCTGCGCCTTTGTCTCTGTTGTGTCGTATCCTGGAAGGGGTAGCATGATGGTCATCTATAAAAAAGTAAAAACCCAGGTAAAAGAGTCTTATGTAATCGTCCGAGAAGTTCGTTATGCTCAACGAATCATTAAAATGCAATATATTATCATATTAATAGGGTCAAGCCAAACTGTGGGCTTTGTTACATGTTCGCAGCCCCTAGCACCGCCTATGGGGGTATATCTACAGATCCCAGCTCAAGTTTATCTGGGCTATTACCACAGACGGTGCTCCAGACTCGTCTAACTATGTCTGTGGTCTTGACAACCGATCATGTATTCTGGTTGGAGAGGCCACTCAGTGTTCGGCTGCTAGAGCCGCCACATATTCTTCTGCTCGTAAGGAACACTATGTGTTTCCGCTAACTGTGATGACGCCTCGTGGAGGGGGTATCTTGTGTTTAAGGTAGGCGTAGTGCGGTACTACGTTGAAGCGAGCGAAGGCCGCTCTTCTGAGTAGTGTGTTATAGCCGCTTCGGAATGGAGTGATGTTGAAGATTAATTCTTTGCTTCTGAAGTTGTCGGGAGAACCGAATATAACCTCTGATACAAGGGAGCCCGTGGAGGGGGCCTCAACGCCTGGTATTACTCCTTCAAAGGTAGTGTTACTTTGGCTGATTCTTGACGGGTCTATCCCCATCTTGCGGACAGTGTCCTGATATATCAGATTAAGACTACTGTCGCCGTCCATAAGGACTCGAGTGAGATGGTATCCATCAATTATTGGGTCGAGCACCAAGGCAGCCGATCGTCCATGCCGGATACTAGTCGGATGATCCCTGCGGTCAATAGTGATCGGACAGGCGACCAAGGGTTGAATTTGGGGGCAACGGGCTCTACAGCGTATACGTCTCTGAGTGTGCGTTTGCGCCTTCTCTTCGGTATATGAGTTGCGTAAATCATATTCACTGTTTTGACTTCTGGTGGGAATTTTTTCTATCCCCCAGTGTTCGGTTGGCGAGGCTCATCCTCGTCTTCACTTGGTGTCTCGCTTCCTTTGTGTTCGGCGTTTAGCTTGCCAGCCTGCTTAAAGACCCAACATTCTCTGTGGGTGTGGTTTGCAGGTTTTTCGGTGGTGCCATGAATTTGACATAATCTGTCCAGAACCTTATGTAGGCTGGACAGTCCATCCCTGCTGCCTTTAAAAGGCTTTTTCTGTTGACCGGGTCGAGAGCCCCTGAATCCGGTATTGACCGCCGTGTTGTTCGGACTCTCCTCCTTGTTTCAACACTTGTTTTTATTGCGTCGTGGCTTCCCATTGCCATCCCTAATTTCGGATGTGCCTGGGTCACTGGTGCCTCTATGGGCCAACCAGCTGTCCTCACTCACGCAAAAGCGGGTCATAAGGCTTGTTACAACCGCCATTGTCCTCGGCTTTTCTTGGCCGAGGTGTCTGGCGAGCCATTCGTCTCGAATACTCTGCTTGAAAGCCGCTAAGGCTTCGGCGTCCGGACAATCAACAATTTGATTCTTCTTAGTGAGAAATCTGTTCCAAAGCTTATGGGCTGACTCTCCAGGTTGTTGTATTATGTGACTTAAATCATCTGCATCCGGAGGTCGGACATAGGTCCCTTGAAAATTGGCCCTAAAAGCATCCTCAAGTTCCTCCCAACTTCCAATTGAGTTTTCGGGGAAGCTTTTCAACCATTGTCGAGCTGGTCCTTGCAACTTGAGGGGCAGATATTTAATGGCATGGAGATCATCTCCACGAGCCATGTGGATATGAAGGATAAAGTCCTCAATCCAGACCCCAGGGTCTGTCGTTCCGTCGTATGCCTCTATGTTCACGGGTTTGAATCCCTGTGGAAATTCATGATCCAGCACTTCATCGGTGAAGCACAGGGGGTGTGCAGCACCCCTGTAATTGGATGTGTCATGGCATGTTGCCGACGGTTGTTGTGTTCGGGGTTAATTCCGAACTGGTATTCAATCGATATGATCGTTTTGGTGGCTATGAACTTGCACCGGAGCACGTCCTCTAGATCCATAGATGGACCTGGTCGCACCGGCCTTTTTGTCCAGGAGCTCACATAAATCGTGTGCTGGCTTGTGTGCGGCATCAGTAGCTGCTCTATCGCGACCACGAGGTGGTCGGTCCGGCTGATCGGCCGTATTATTCTTCGGTGGAATGGGCTCTATGGCCTCGTCATCGAATTTGGTAAGCAGCTTGCGCTTTGGGTATCTCTTTGTGTGGCGATCGTCGCCATATTTTTCTTTAGTGTCTAGCACTTTCTTCCATCTGCGTTGAGCGTATCCTGCGCGACCTTAAGCCTTTGCTTCTGCTTCTTCAGGCTCCTCGCGGTGGCCATCAGCCTTCTGCGGAGGTTCACTTGTTCCAAGTGTTTTTCCGGGATGAATGTGTCGTCGTCCGGACTGTCCTCCTCTTCGGAGGCAGGTTGATGAGTTTTACCCTCGGGGTTGCCGTGATCGGGCGTTTGCTCTGGACTATGTTTGGCGTGCCCTGGCTCATCCTGCTCCATTGCTAGGTCCATGGGGTCGTCATTTCCTTTGGAGTCGACCGGGGTGTCGATTTTTCTTGCGCTGTTATCGCTATGTTTACTGTGGCTGGACTTAGAGCGGCGCCTGCGCCGTTGCTTTGGTTTCTGCCCGGGGGGATTATCCTCCATTGCATCCTTTTTATCGCCGTTGTTCTCCTTGGGTGTGTCCACCATGTATATATCATATGATGAGGTGGCTGTCTAGCGCCCCGTGGGTGGTGGTTCCCGATCATCTCCAGCATCGACGTCCTTACCGTCGATGTCTTCGGAGTCAAAGTCTAGCGTGTCGGTTAAGTCATTGATAGGGGCTATTAAGTGGGTGGTGGGTGGGCAGCGAATTTCCTCGTCGTCCACATCCCACTCGAGCCGGACATAGTTCGGCCAAGAGTCTCCTGATAAAGAGAGAGAGAGAGCTCAATGAATTTAGCACGTCACCAAAGGGTGAGTGTTGAAAGATATCCGCGGAGGTGAACTCCATGATCGGTGCCCAATAAGATTCGGTAGGCATGGATGCTTGCGGTTCGAAACCTAAGACCGGAGACGAGTCCGGGGGTTCGGCAACATAGACTTTTTTTGGAGGCGGACTCTGTGTTCGGCTGCATCGCCGATGAGTGTGCGGCCTCCGAGGCGGTGTCCATCCACCCGCCTTCGGATGGCGCAATCTGCTCTAGATTAAGGGCTGGGACAGCTGCAGGTGGGATAGTCTGAACACCGTCCGAGGGCAGATCTAAGTCATGCTCGTCGTGGTTGATCGGCGCTCCTGACGTAGGCCCGAATCCGTCGAAGATCAAGTCCCCGCGGATGTCGACCGTGCAGTTCAAGTTTCCGAACCTGACCTGATGGCCAGGGGAGTAGCTGTCGATCTGCTCCAGATGGCCAAGCGAGTTGGCCCGCAGTGCGAAGCCGCCGAACATGAAGATCTGTCCGGGGAGAAAAGTCTCACCCTGGATCGCATCATTGCTGATGATTGAAGGGGACATCAAGCCTCGTAGCAACGACACAGTGGAACTCTCAATGAAAGCACCAATCTCGGTGTCAAAACCGGCGGATCTCGGGTAGGGGGTCCCAAACTGTGCGTCTCAGGCTAATGGTAATAGGAGGCTGGGGACACGATGTTTACCCAGGTTCGGGCCCTCTCGATGGAGGTAATACTATACTTCCTGCTTGATTGATCTTGATGATATGAGTATTACAAGAGTTGATCTACCACGAGATCGTAGAGGCTAAACCCTAGAAGCTAGCCTATGATTATGATTGTTCTCCTCCTACGCACTCAACCCTCCGGTTTATATAGACACCGGAGGGGGCTAGGTTTACATAGATTCGGTTACAGAGAAGGAGATCTACATATCCGAATCGCCAAGCTTGCCTTCCACACAAAGGAGAGTCCCATCCGGACACGGGACGAAGTCTTCAATCTTGTATCTTCATAGTCCAACAGTCTGGCCAAAGTATATAGTCCGGCTGTCTGAATACCCCCTAATCGAGGACTCCCTCACCCCCCCTCCCCCTGCAACACTCACTATTCATCCAACCCCCCTGCAATGCTCACTATTCATCCAGAGGCAGCATCGATCGGCTTCAGTTAGCAGCAGTAGCAAAGGAATCGCTCGATCGCTCGGGTTCAGTAACGCGTAGCCTGCAGTGCAATCGCTCGGGTTCAGTTAGGCGATGCCTCACTTGGGTTCAGTTAGTACCCAACGCCTCGCACACACGCGCATATGTGTACGAGAGAAATGCGCATCGCTTGGCTCCCGACCACCCACCGTAACCGGGAACTTGCCGAAATTTTCCTCGCCCTCGCTTCTACCACGATTTTTTCCGTCATGGACAGCCCAAAGAATGTCATGCAGCTGCGTCTCCGGCCGGCCCAGGACGAAAAGCCCATTTTCTGTCATGATTTTTTTTCATGGAAGTATGAGCCCACCACATCTATGATGATACCGGGTTTTGTCACAATTATCGTCATAGAAGTGTCATAAGTATGACAGAAAAAAAAATCGTTCGGCCCAAAATGTCAGGGATGTGTCTTTTTTTGTAGTGATGGAGCTCATATTGACTCACACGTCATACAATAAATTAAGATGACTCCTATGGCTCCTGCCGGTTTCCATACTCATCGACATGCAAGTCATGATTCCTATTACAAGAACATGATCAATCTCATACATCGCATATATAATTCATCACATCCTTTTGGCCATATCACATAACATAGCATACCCTGGAAAAACAAGTTAGACATCCTCTAATTATTGTTCCATGTTTTTACGTGGCTGCTATGGGTTTCTAGCAAGAATGTTTCATACCTACGCAAAACCACAACAGTGATATGCCAATTGATATTTACCCTTCATAAGGACCCTCTTCATCGAATCCGATCTGACTAAAGTGGGAGACACAGACACCCGCTAGCCACCTTATGCAACAAGTGCATGTCAGTTGGTGGAACCTATCTCACGTAAGCGTACGTATAAGGTCGGTCCGGGCTGCTTCATCCCACAATGCCGCCGAATCAGGATAGGACTAGTAACGGTAAGCAAATTGACCAAATCATCGCCCACAACTACTTGTGTTCTACTCGTGCATAGAATCTACGCATAGACCTAGCTCTGATACTACTGTTGGGGAACGTAGTAATAATTCAAAAAAATCCTATGTGTCACCAAGATCAATCTAGGAGATTCTAGCAACGAGAGAGAAGGAGTGCATCTTCATACCCTTGAAGATCGCTAAGTGGAAGCGTTACAAGAATGTGGTTGATGGAGTAGTACTCGCGGCGATTCAAATCGCGGAAGATCCGATCCAAGCGCCGAACGGACGGCGCCTCGGCGTTCAACACACGTACAACCCAGGGACGTCTCCTCCTTCCTAATCCAACAAGGGGAGAGGAGAATTGAGAGAGAACTCCGGCAGCACAATGGCCAGCAGAGCTTCGCTACGCTCAATGGAGGAGGAGGAGGAGTTGGAGGGGGAGGGTTGCACCAACGGCAAGGTGTGCAGCTCCCATGCGCCTCCCCGCTATATATAGGGGTGGAGGGGGCTGGTTTCTTGCCCTCCAAGTCCATTTGGGCGTTGGCAAAGGTGGGAGGAAAGAAATCCCATCCTTTCCCTTCCCCACCGATTGTTATCCCCCCTTTTTAGGGATCTTGATCTTATCCCTTCGGGATATGATCTTATTCCTTCTAAGGGGGGATCTTGGTGCACCTTGACCAGGGGTGTGGGGCCTTGCCCCCACTACACACGTTCATGTGGGTCCCCCCATGCAGCTGGGCCCCACTCCGGAACATTCTAGAACCTTCCCAGTATAATACCGAAAAATCCCAAACATTTTCTGGTGGCCAAAAGAGGACTTCCCATATATAAATCTTTACCTCTAGACCATTCAAGAACTTCTCGTGATGTCCGATTTCTCATCCAAGACCCCGAACAACTTTTCGGTAAGCACATACACTTCCCATTACAACTCTAGTGTCACCGAACCTTAAGTGTGTAGACCCTACGGGTTCGGGGAACCATGCAGACATGACCGAGATGCCTCTCCGGCCAATAACCAATAGCGGGATCTGGATACCATATTGGCTCCCACATGCCACGCCGTCGTGCTGACAGAACTCTCCCTCGTCCTCAACTGGATCAAGAGCCCGAGGGATGTCATCGGGTTGAACGTGTGCTGAACGCGGAGGTGCCGTATGTTCGGTACTTGGATCGGTTGGATCCTGAAGACGTTCGACTACATCAACCGCATCAACTAAATGCTTCCGCTTTCGGTCTATGAGGGTACGTGGACACACTCTCCCCTCTCATTGCTATGCATCTCCTAGATAGATCTTGCGTGATTGTAGGAATTTTTTTGAATTACTACGTTCCCCAACAGTGGCATCAGAGTCAGGTCTATGCGTAGATGTTTTATGCACAAGTAGAACACAAAGATTTGTGGGCGATAATAGCCATACTACTTACTGCCAAGATCTTATTTTGATTCGGCGGTATTGTTGGGTGAAGCGGCCCGGACCGACATTACATGACCGCGTTCATGAGACTGGTTCCACCGACGTGCTTATGCACATAGGTGGCTGGCGCGTGTCTGTTTCTCCAACTTTAGTTGAATCGAGTTTGACTATGGTCGGTCCTTGTTGAAGGTTAAAACAATACATTTGACGAAAAATTGTTGTGGTTTTGATGCGTAGGTAAGAACGGTTCTTGCTAGAATCCCGTAGCAGCCATGCAAAACTTGCAACAACAAAGTAGAGGACGTCTAACTTGTTTTTGCAGGGCTTGTTGTGATGTGATATGGTCAAGACATGATGTGATATATATTGTTGTATGAGATGATCATGTTTTGTAACAGAGTTATCGGCAACTGGCAGGAGCCATATGGTTGTCGCTTTATTCTATGAAATGCAATCACCACGTAATTGCTTTACTTTATCACTAAGCGGTAGCGATAGTCGTAGTAGCAATAGTTGGCAAGACGACAATGATGCTACGATGGAGATCAAGGTGTCAAGCCGGTGACGGTGGAGATCATGATGATGCTTCAGTGATGGAGATCATTGGCACAAGATGATGATGGCCATATCATGTCACATATTTTGATTGCATTTGATGTTTATCTTTTTATGCATATTATTTTGCTTAGTACGGCGGTAGCATCATAAGATTATCCCTTACTAAATTTCAAGGTATAAGTGTTCTCCCTAAGTATGCACCGTTGCTACAGTTCGTCGTGCCGAGACACCACGTTATGATCAGGTGTGATAAGCTGTATGTTCACATACAACGGGTGCAAGCTAGTTTTGCACGTGCAGAATACTCGGGTTAAACTTGACGAGCCTAGCATATGCAGATATGGCCTCAGAACACTGAGACCGAAAGGTCGAATGTGAATCATATAGTAGATATGATCAACATAGTGATGTTCACCATTGAAAACTACTCCATCTCACATGATGATTGAACATGGTTTAGTTGATTTGGATCACGTGATCATTTAGATGACTAGAGGGATGTCTATCTAAGTGGGATTTCTTAAGTAATATGATTAATTGAACTTTAATTTATCATGAACTTGGTCCTGATAGTTTTTGCATGTCTATGTTGTTGTAGATCAATGGCCCGTGCTACCGTTCCCTTGAATTTTAATGCGTTCCTAGAGAAATCTAAGTTGAAAGATGATGGTAGTATTTACATGGACTGGGTTCATAACTTGAGGATTATCCTCATTGCTGCATAGAAGAATTACATCCTAGAAGCACCACTAGGTGCAAGGCCTACTGCAAACGCAAGTGCAGACGTTGTGAATGTCTGGTAGAGCAAAGCTGATGACTACTTGATAGTTCAGTGTGCCATGATTTACAGCTTAGAATCGGGACTTCAAAGACGTTTTGAACTTCATGGAGCATATGAGATGTTCCAAGAGTTGAAGTTAATATTAAATGCCCGAGTCGAGAGATATGAAGTCTCCAACAAGTTTTGTAGCTGCAAAATGGAGGAGAATAGTTCTGTCAGTGAACACATACTCAGAATGTCTGGGTACCATAACCACTTGACTCAGCTGGGAATTAATATTCCTGATGATAGTGTCATTCACAGAGTTCTTCAATCACTGCCACCAAGCTATAAAGGCTTCGTGATGAACTATAATATGCAAGGGATGACGAAAACAATTCCTGAGCTCTTCGCAATGCTAAAGGCCGCGGAGGTAGAAATCAAGAAGGAGCATCAAGTGTTGATGGTCAACAAGACCACTAGTTTCAAGAAAAAGGGCAAAGGGAAGAAGGGGAACTTCAAGAAGAATAGCAAGCAAGTTGCTACTCCCTGGAAGAAACCCAAATATGGACCTAAGCATGAAACTGAGTGCTTCTACTACAAAGGGACTAGTCACTGGAAGCGGAACTTCCCCAAGTATTTGGCGGATAAGAAGGATGGCAAAGTGAAAGGTATATTTGATATACATGTTATTGATGTGTACCTTACTAATGCTCGTAGCAGCGCCTGGGTATTTGATACTGGTTCTGTTGCTCATATTTGCAACTCGAAACAGGGGCTACATATTAAACGAAGATTGGCTAAGGACAAGGTGACGATGCGCGTAGAAAATGGTTCCAAGGTCGATATGATCGCCGTCGACACACTACCTCTACATCTACCTTCGGGATTAGTTTTAGACCTGAATAATTGTTATTTGGTGCCAGTGTTGAGCATGAACATTATATCTGGATCTTGTTTGATGCAAGACGGTTATTCATTTAAATCCCAGAATAATGGTTGTTCTATTTATATGATTAATATCTTTTATGGTCATGCACCCTTGTTAAGTGGTCCATTTTTATTGAATCTTAATCATGGAGATACACATGTTCATAATATTGAAGCCAAAAGATGCAAAGTTGATAATGATAGTGAAACTTATTTGTGGCACTGCCGTTTAGGTCATATTGGTGTAAAGCGCATGAAGAAACTCCATGCTGATGGGCTTTTGGAATCACTTGGTGCTTGCAAACCATGCCTCATGGTCAAGATGACTAAAACTCCGTTCTCCGGAACAATGGAACGAGCTACTGACTTATTGGAAATAATACATACTGATGTATGCGGTCCAATGAGTGTTGAAGCTTGTGGTGGGTATCATTATTTTCTAACCTTCACAGATGATTTGAGAAGATATGGGTATATCTACTTAATGAAGCATAAGTCTGAAACGTTTGAAAAGTTCAAAGAATTTCAGAGTGAAGTGGAAAATCATTGTAACAGGAAAATAAAGTTTCTACAATCTGATCGTGGAGGCGAATATTTGAGTTACGAGTTTGGTCTTCATTTGAAACAATGTGGAATAGTTTCACAACTCACGCCACCTAGAACACCACATCGTAATGGTGCGTCCGAACATCGTAACCGTACTTTATTTGATATGGTGCGGTCTATGATGTCTCTTACTGATTTATCGCTATCACTTTGGTGTTATGCTTTAGAGACGGCTGCATTCACTTTAAATAGGGCACCATCAAAATCCGTTGAGATGACTCCTTATGAACTGTGGTTTGGCAAGAAACCCAAGTTGTCATTTCTTAAATTTGGGGTTGTGATGCATATATGAAAAGCTTCAACCTGATAAGCTTGAACCCAAATCGGAGAAGTTCGTCTTCATAGGATACCCAAAGGAAACTATTGGGTACACCTTCTATCACAGATCCGAAGGCAAGATATTCGTTGCTAAGAATAGATCCTTTCTAGAGAAGGAGTTTCTCTTGAAAGAAGTGAGTGGGAGGAAAGTAGAACTTGATGAGGTAGTTGTACCTTCTCCCAAATTGGAAAGTAGTTCATCACATAAATCAGTTCTAGCGATTCCTACAACAATTAGTGAGAAAGCTAATGATGATGATCATGAAACTTCAGATCAAGTTACTACAGAACCTCGTAGGTCTTCTAGAGTACGGTCTTCACCAGAGTGGTACGGTAATCTTATTCTGGAAGTCATGTTACTAGACCATGATGAACCTATGAACTATGAGGAAGTGATGATGAGCCCAGATTCCGTGAAATGGCTTGAGGCCGTGAAATCTGAGATGGGATCCATGTATGAGAATAAAGTGTGGACTTTGCCGGACTTGCCCGATGATCGGCAAGCCATAGAAAATAAATGGATCTTCAAGAAGAAAACTGACGCTGACGGTAATGTTACTGTCTACAAAGCTCGAGTTGTTGTGAAAGGTTTTTGACAAGTTCAAGGAGTTGTCTACGATGAGACTTTCTCACCCGTAGCGATGCTTAAGTTTGTCCGAATCATGTTAGCAATTGCCACATTTTATGATTATGAAATTTGGCAGATGGATGTCAAAACTGCATTCCTAAATGGAATTCTGGAAGAAGAGTTGTGTATGATGCAACTAGAAGGTTTTGTCGATCCAAAGGGTGCTAACAAAGTGTGCAAGCTCCAATGATCCATTTATGGACTGGTGCAAGCCTCCCGGAGTTGGAATAAACGCTTTGATAGTGTGATCAAAGCATATGGTTTTATACAGACTTTTGGAGAAGCCTGTATTTATAAGAAAGTGAGTGGGAGCTCTGTAGCATTTCTAATATTTTATGTGGATGACATATTGTTGATTGGAAATGATATAGAATTTCTGGATAGCATAAAAGGATACTTGAATAAGAGTTTTTCAATGAAAGACCTCGATGAAGCTGCTTACATATTGGGCATCAAGATCTATAGAGATAGATCAAGGCGCTTAATTGGACTTTCACAAAGCACATACCTTGATAAACTTTTGAAGAAGTTCAAAATGGATCTGTCAAAGAAAGGGTTCTTGCGTATGTTACAAGGTGTGAAGTTGAGTCAGACTCAATGCCCAACCACTGCAGAAGATAGAGAGAAAATGAAAGTCATTCCCTATGCTTCAGCCATAGGTTCTATCATGTATGCAATGCTGTGTACCAGAACTGATGTGTGCCTTGCTATAAGTATAGCAGGGAGGTACCAAAGTAATCCAGGAGTGGAGCACCGGATGGCGGTCAAGAACATCCTGAAATACCTAAAAAGGACTAAGGATATGTTTCTCGTTTATGGAGGTGACAAAGAGCTCGTCGTAAATGGTTACGCTGATGCAAGTTTTGACACTGATCCGGATGACTCTAAGTCGGAATCCGGATATGTATTTTTATTGAATGGTGGAGCTGTCAGTTGGTGCAGTTCCGAGCAGAGCATTGTGGCGGGATCTACGTGTGAAGCGGAGTACATAGCTGCTTCAGAAGTAGCAAATGAAGGAGTTCATATCCGATCTAGGTGTCATACCTAGTGCATCGGGTCCAATGAAAATCTTTTGTGATAATACTGGTGCAATTGCCTTGGCAAAGGAATCTAGATTTCATAAGAGAACCAAATGACGGTGTCCTGGACCAGGGGGTACTCACCACGTCGTCTCCCGATCAGTTGGATTGGGCCGAGGACCCCCATGGCCATATACTCATGGGCCAGTTCGGACAGCTGTCGCATACAAGGAAGATTCCACAAGACTTGGTGATCAAGACAAGGACTCCTCCCCCACCGGCGTATTCGGCTAGGACTCTTGTTATCCAAGACCTCCGATACATTATATAAACCGAGGCCAGGCTAGTCGATAGATCATTATGACATTACTCATCATACCTCTAGGGTTTAGACCACAACATATGATCTCGGGGTAGATCAACTCTTGTAACCCCTATACTCATTAAAGTCAATCAAGCAGCATGTAGGGTATTATCTCATCAAGAGAGCCCGAAGCTGGGTAAAATCCCGTGTTCAAGTTACCATCGATCCTAAGACGCACAGCTTGGGACCCCCTACCCGAGATCCACCGGTTTTGACCCCGACATTGGTGCTTTGATTGAGAGTTCCACTGTGTGAACAGCAAGAGGATCAATGGCTCGACTATAGATCAACTGCAACCTCGACTTCTTCGTTATCGGCTCGACTAGTCACCTTGCCTTGACCGAGGACTGTGCCCTACCTCTGATCGTCATGTTCGGACGAGGGCCTTCATCAACACCAACTCCGATCTCTATCAAGATCATGGAGGAATCATCCATGGAGCTCGGGGGCTCAACATCAACATTGCCCTCGAGCGACTGTGCTATTTTTTGGACAACAAACTCGTATCCGCTGCCACCGCCTCCTCGAGTGTCTCTTAAACGATTGCTTTGGTGGAATTATGCGAAATTAAGTCTACAACAACCCTGCAATATTTCGTCGAGTTCCGATGAAGGAATCTCCGGCAATCTCCGATATACCGGTGCCATGTTGAATCTGGACGAGAATCCGGACGAGTTTGGAGCATGGGGTCCAGCATCTAGCTCATACGTCCTTTGGAAGATCCAACCGTTGATCGGCTGCAGAATTCCTATATCTAGCACCTGTCAAAAATTCAGCTCAATCCAACCGTCCAAACTCCTAGAACCTTTCGATTAGTGCATCACTTTTCGGATCTGTTTTATGCGCGAGAACGAATCCGACCCGAGTTCATCTTCTTTATGTACGGGATTTCGGACATCCTTTTTGAAGGAAGTTTTTGTATGGGGAATTGTGTTTTATTCTCAAACAGATCCCATTAATATTGAAAGTATATTTACAATACGATCTTCACCATCGCGCCGGTGTCAAACCGGCTCGACAACATCACTCCACGGCGGCCAACCTGTGCTAGACACGTCGTCGCTTTGTTAAGCCGAGCTCAACTTCTTTGGATCATCATATCGGCCAGTCGAAAAATAGTTCGGCATCGCAAAGGATAAATCGTCACCAACATCGCCGCTACACGGATCACACGGAGCGGGCACACCGGCATTGCTGCACGGTCACTTCATCAAGCCAGCATTGACCACATCACAAGTTACGACCTGGGTCGGCATGGCTGCACTGTTGCCTCTTCAAGCTAATGTCCGTCACGCCTAACTACTTCAACACCTCGGTTGACATGGCAGCTGCAACAACTCCTCACCAGCATGCTCGTCACCTCGGCTAGACCAGGGACTTGGCTATTTCTTCATCAACATACTCCGGTGACTTCGGCGTCACCGGCCGACTAGCTTCGTCATGTTAGCTGGACCGGGGGCTTTGCCTCGACAAGCCAACCTTTGCCAGCATTGCCATGCCGTCGCTTTATCGCCCATCAGGCAATGGGTGTGCGGATTGATTCCCAATTTAGGGAGTCGCTTTTCTTCGGACTACTACAACAAA
The DNA here is from genome assembly GCF_018294505.1 of Triticum aestivum. Lineage (NCBI taxonomy): Eukaryota > Viridiplantae > Streptophyta > Magnoliopsida > Poales > Poaceae > Triticum > Triticum aestivum. The sequence goes on from NC_057813.1 coordinate 44,331,352, forward strand.
TAAACCAGGTGCTATTAATCCTAACAATTTCTGCTTGTTGGGCTTATTTTTCTTAAAGTATTATTACTCTGTTTTGTTCCATCATCTGTACACAGGTCTATCAAATGGCGGCCATATTAAAAACGGTCGTGTGGTGGTTCGGTCAGTTTCCGTACATAGTTCGGCGAACGCTGCATCCGAAACTCGGACCACCCTGCAAATTCAGGCTTTGTCACGCCTTCACTACGTCACGCCGACGCCCTGCATCGACATTGGCTTCGGCGCCAGGCCACATCTCTTTAAATAAATTATTCTTGCATAAAGAAATTATTCAAGGATTATATATATAATTATTATTTCCTGGACCGCACTGTTTTATCTGTGCAGGTAATCGATTTTGACCGCGTTACGTGGTCACTACTCCGGAATGCCGAACTCCTTACTCGGACACCTCGGGCCTGGGGGCTGGGACCTCAGCCATGCCAAGGACTGCGAACCTTGTCAGTTCAATGGGCGTTTTCGTCCTGCCACAAGCCCGAATCGCGTCATCAACACCGAACACATTAACCAGCTAAGTTGCTTTCATGCTCAAAAACTTTCAGTTTTAAATTTTGTTCGGTTCGACCAAGCATTATACTTTTTGGCACAAAGTTGTTTGTGAAAAAGTTCCTTGTCAAAACCTTGTTTGTGACGCACATATTCAAATACCCCGTTTATTTGGGGGCTCCCTGTTGACATCAGATTTTGGCACGGCATAAAAATAAAATGAGATGGCTTCGAGTGAAAGAGTTTTCAGCATGAAAAGTTTCGCATCACCGAGTGGAACAACTTTGATGTTTAGGTTATCATCATCCGACTCCATCTTAGGGTCCGAAATTGTATTCCGAGTGGCAGAATTCAATATTCTGAGTGGTTTTCGGCCGATCATGCCTTCAAGACGACCTCGGATGAAGGAGCACCCTAAAGGAATTGTCTTCGTCTCGTTGAGGCAATCAATTTTGATATATAAATCATCTCAATCCGAGTTCATATGCAAAAGTTAGAGGCAATACACTGCAGACCGAAGTTGAATGGGAATGTGGCGTGAAGTACCAGACACCCTGTCTGATGGGTCGCGCGAGCGATTCGGCCCTTAAGAAGACTTGAATTGGAAAAACTTCAACACGAGAAAGTTTCGTCTCGTCGAGCCGATCGATTTTCATATATAATTCATCTCAATCCGAGGTCGTATGAGACCTGGGAGACAAATCAAGATCAGGCAATGTTTTCGGTCGAGTGAAAAGCTTGCCATCCAAGTGAAAACTTACCGGTCGAGTGAAAGCTTAACTTTCGAGTAAAAACTTACCGACCTATTGAAAGCTTACCTTTCGAGTGAAAACTTACCGGTCGAGTGAAAGTGTGCCATCCGAGTGAACTTATTATCATTCGAGAGAAGATATTACCGTCGGAATGAAAACTTGCCGATCAAGTAAGAGATTGCCTTCAGAGTGAAAATATAGTCATACGAGTGAAAGATTGTCTTCCAAGTGAAAATATAGTCATCCGAGTGAAAGATTGTCTTCCGACTGAAAGATTCTAACATCCGAGTGAAAAAGTCCAGTCGGACGATCCAAGTGAAAGACTCTAATATCCGAATGGATGAGCTCGAATCGGAGTGAAACTGAACATGTGCCCGAAAGTTTATCATGATGACCTCAGATAGAGAAGTGTTCAATACGGAAGTTGTGCGTATCGTCAAAACGGTAAACTTTGGTTTTGGAGTCATCATCATCAGAGATAGTATATGGCCTGCAGATTCACTACGAGACTCGGATAATCCAGTCTGCTGCCAGACCGAGTCCGACTGGAAGGTAAAGATGACCTCAAAAAGTATTCAAGATGGCCTTATTTGAAAAAGTGATTAACATGAGAGTTGTTCACCTCGTCAAGGCGCACAAGTTTCATATTTGGACCGTCTTGATCAGAGATCATATGCAAGCTCGACGGCCTGCACAAGGAGGAAGAAGAAGTTGGGCCAGATTCAGACTGGATCCGAGTTGGAATAGAACTAGGACTCTAGGACGTGAATTGATGTAATTTTTTGTAAGGAAAGCCTATATGAATCCTTTACTTGTACGGGAAGTCCAGCCGCCTCTTATATATGTTGGGGGTGACGGCCGATTGAACAACACCAATCGAACCAATCAATCTATTACACTTTTGTGTTCATCTATCTTTATCCTCTACCTTTGTATCTTTCTTTCTCGTTCTTCATTCCTTCTTCGCGTGGGAGGGCAGCGATCCACGAGGCTCTAGGGGCGAGCAAATCTACCTAGGGCAGCCCATAACCGCCGCACTCCTTGACGGGGTCCCTCCCGGGCATGTGGGGTTTCGGGTCTTCAAAAGCGCCCGCCGACTATCCTGCGTATCGCGCTGTCGGTCAGGTCTCCTTCGACGTGATCTGCGGTGCATCACCCCTGGCGTCGAGGGTACACGTGACGTGTTCGTGTGTCAATACATTTTTTGGCGACTCCGCTGGGGACAAAGCTTTGAATAGTCTCCAGCCTGTTCTTGCTACGAGGAGAGCATCATCAAGCGACTTCTATTTACAATGGTAACATGTATCATCAATCTCCTTACGTAGATGCAAATAGCCATTATGTTGATGTTGCTAGATATTTCAATGGACATGTCATGTCGGCTAGCCCTAACGAGCAAAGGCCGACTAGTTATTCCGTTGGAGAAACTTGGAATTTACAGAATAGCGACATGCAACTTATGAATCTGAACTTTCGTGCATCGACAGCATCTTTCAATATGCCGGTGAACAACACGATTTGTTCGGGTGATCAATATATGACACCTCATGTACAGGAGGGTGTCTCACAGTTTTATCCATCGGCAGCTGACTTGCAATATGTGGGTTCATCCCCAAACATGCCGATGGATGGGGGAATCTGCCATGCTTCCATTAGCTATTCGGCTGGTTATCCTCAATCATCATATACTACACCTCATGAGATTAATTGTTCAGTGGCATATGAAACTAAAAATATTCATGACTCAGCTCACCTTCGCGGTTATGGCTTAGTGAATGGAGATTCTGTAGGAGCATATGTCCCTAATATTGCAGGAGATAAGGTGGCTCTGGCTGCATTAAAAAGTTTAGCCCAAAATAGGAAGATTAGTGCTATTTGCCTTGAGCAGCACGAAAAGGGATTGATTCCTGATTATGAGGCAATAAGAGCTAGGGTTTTGAAAGAAGATGAAGTGTTGCCGATTGAGAGAAAATATTCAACAACAGTGCATACGTCTTCACCTATCATTGCAGCATATTATACACCCCCTGTACAATTGCAAAATTTCGGCAACATCAATTCATTGCCGAAAGATCCTAAGAGCATTGGGGGGCAAGTGGATCCAAGTAGGGCTGAGTCTAAAGAAAAATATGTCGCCCGAATGGACGGGGTCAAGCCAACTCTCACAGGGAATAGCATCAATGGTTTTACTACGCCAAGTCTTGAGGAATTACCAGCAGAATATTGACAAGCTTATGAAGCACTCAAGAAGGGGCGTGGAGAGGAATATTTGCAAGAATATGTTAAGTCCCTTCTTCCATCCAGCAATCATGATGGATCCTTTGTGATGTTGAGGCAAGCCAAGAACGAAGCTTTGCAAGAAAATCAGCAAGAAAGGGTTCACTTGACTAATACGGTTGATTCGGTTGAAACCGAGTCAAATTTGACCAAGTCCTCTACAACCGAGTTGAACGGTTCATTTAGTGACAAAACAATGGTGGATTCAATTGAAAGCGGATTGAGCACCGAGACGTTTAAGGCCGAGTGTGTTGCATCATGCCAGCCGAGTGCATCGTTCCAGACGAGTGCATCACTAGCTAAAGCTGAGTGCATTAAGCCAATTATTGCTGCATGTACCAAAACAGAAGACGCAAGCTTCACAGAGCAAAGGCACGGTAAACGCAACAAATTGGCCGTGCTCGATTTTTCTGGATGTGAGGAAGCTTAAATGTGCCCTATGAGTTCCGTGCTAAAGAAATTGATGATCATCAAGAGCAAAGTTATATGGCCAAACAAAGTTTGGCTAGTGATGAAGATCAAGAACCAGAGCGTGCAGTCGGGCAAAGTTCAACTGACAAAGAACGTCCGAGTGAAATCCACTCGGGCAATCCGACTGTCTACTCAAGCAATCCGAGTGATGAGGCACGAGATCCAGAAAAAAAGGAAGAGGCGTTGGAGAATTATTCAGTAGAGGAAGGTATTGTTCCAGTGGTGCAACCATCTTCTCCTTCCAATGTCTTCACAAAGGTACACCTAGCAAACAGTTTATTCAATTTTCGATTCGGTCAAAATCATATTGTTGATGCACCCGTTAGTAAGATTCTAATTAATTTTGAAAGACTAATCAAAATGAGTAATCTGTTTTTAGGAATGATCTTGTCACTAATCATGCTAGACAACACATGGCACCATTCATAGAGGTTAATAGTGACAACTTATCGCAGCCAAAGTTGTTCCCGTCATGCCGACTGAACTTTATATTCATATGGACAACTTTGTTTGTTTCATGCCTGGCTAACATTTAGTCTCGGATGAGACATATATTCTGTAATTATTTTGGTTGCAGGAATATAAAGCCAGGTTCAAAGTTCTCCAGGATAGCCGATTCAAGCGCATCGGGAAAGGAGGACGAAAATCAATGCATAGTTGAGTCGGATGATGTTAAACTGACACCGCTCGGTTGTTTTGTATCGAAGCCGATATCACAATATTGGTTAATGGACCAGGAGTGTACGTCCAGTGCAGGCATAGTTGATCACATCATCAGTACATCGCTGACTAATCCTATTATTATAATTGATCACGATGTCGAGCCATCAAGACAAGAGCGAATGCAATGTTCGTTCGAGCAAAATGTCAAAGATTACAACATGATCCATCAAGTCGAGCAATCGGACAAGATAGGACGACTAGAGTTTGTTGAGGCACGATCATTTGGCCAGTCAGATCAGATTGGTTTTGATGACAATCAAATGTTGACTCGGCTATCTCCAGCCGATTCATCTAAAGGTGGACAAGTACACAACAATGATGACGGAATCAAGTCTTCGAGCAAGGATATTGTTAAAAAGTGCATCAAGAACAATCTTGAAGACGAAAATTCCATCAAAGCTACAATGGTGACATCTAGCACTGGGGGGCAACAAGAGAATTCAAAGACCGATGCATGCACTAGCAAAGAAAGCAAAGGCCATGGTAAGCGCAAAGGCGAAAAGCCGAAAGTTACTTTCACGCAGTTATTAGAAAAATATCAGAAGATAAGTGAGGCAAAGAGTGCTTATCGGCTGAGTGAAACAAAAGCATCGAAGTCACCCCCAAGGCATAAATTTGAAGACCGGGTTTGGCGAAGGAAGAAGTTGAGCAAACAGACTCCATATCCTCCTTTTGGGCCACCAATGCCGATGTCATGGATACCTCCCCATGCTGACTATTATTTAGATCAATCACGGCACAAGTATAAATCAAGGGCACACCGTCCATCATATTCTAAACCACCTCACCAAAATTATGCAACTCCAGGAGGATCATCATTTGTTCAACAACCACATGTTAAAGACCGACTCAACCAAAAAGAATCGGTCCGGGGGTCAGCAAAGAAGATGAACATGGTCAAGCAAGTGTACCGAGTGAAAAAGGATGGCTGCAAGTGTGCTATTTCAGATCCGACTCCAGATGACAAAAAGCCAGCCGAATCTATGTTGTCTACTAAGGACAAGAAAGTGAAGCAATTAACTTTCAAGGATCCAATCGCCGAGTTTGGACAGGCCAAGCCGGAGATGCCCAAAGCCAGGAAGAACATGCCAGTGCACAAACCAAAGTCCCAGCCGGGATGTCCACTTGGCTTACCATATCTGCAACAGAAGATGCTGAATCGACTTAGGTCCAAAGAGCTGGAGAAGAGGAACATGGCTTGGGTTCCCAAGAGAAATCCTCGAGTCAAGAGCGGCATCACATCTCCTGTTGTGAAGCCGACAGGAGTAAAGGAGGAAAAGTATCGAGTCGGCAGGAGGAGTCGATAGTTTTCATCTCACTATTGGAGACTCCAAATGGTGCATTGTCCATATTCTTCAACCGTTCCGTCAAAGCCAGCGTCCTAGAACTTATCCCCAGCCAAAACATCTGAATTATATCGGCTATTCACACTTTGGTGGACGGGTTCACCAGGTCCTTTGAAATAAGGACACATGGCAGATATTTGCATATTTCCCTAAGAGTACATTGTGTTGGCAAAGTTAGCATCTGGCTAATAGTTATCATTATGGTGTATCTCATATTTCTCAAAAGCCGATGTCTTGTCTTGCCAATATGGGAGAGGCTGAACCTGTACCCACTGGTTCGGCCATTAACAGAAAATCTAGTGCAGGTGACAATCCCGACTAGAGGAAGCCCATTGTTGATTACCTGCACAATCCGAGTGAAAGGGTGGAGAGGTTTGTTCGGCGTATGGCTTTCAAGTATACAATGAGAGATGATGGTCTTTATCGCCGAACAGTCAATGATGTTCTTCTAAAGTGCTTGGACGAGGACCAGGCAAGGGTTGCTATGGGAGAAGTACATGAAGGCATTTGTGGCACTCATCAGTCGGCTCCCAAGATGAAATGGTTATTGCGACGTGCTGGGTTTTATTGGCCGACTATGAGTAATGATTGTTTCAGATATTATAAGGGGTGTGAAGCTTGTCAAAAGTTTGGTGATATTCAATTGGCTCCTGCTGCTATGTTACATCCTATTATCAAGCCTTTGGCCTTTCAGAGGATGGGGTTTCATCCATCTTCCTCAAAAGGGCATCGTTTCGTATTGGTGGCAACTGATTATTTCACTAAATGGTCTGAAGCAGTACATCTCAAGAACATGACACATACGGAGAGACTTTGCCGAATCTTATAACATAAAGTTGCTCAATTCCTCTCCGTATTATGCCCAAGCTAATGGACAAACTGAGTCTAGCAATAAAATTTTAATCAAACTCATCAAGAAGAAGATTGAGAATAATACAAAGAGACGGCATGAGTTATTGTCTGAAGCTTTGTGGGCTCATAGAATCACAAGGCATGGTGCTACGAAGGTGACTCCATATGAGCTAGTATATGGTCAAGAAGCTGTTTTACCAGTGGAAGTAAATTTGAATGCCTTGAGAATAGCTAAACAAAATGATTTATCGGCAAAAGACTTTTATAACTTGATGATGGACAATGTTGATGAGGTTGCCGATAAGCGTTTGACTGCTTTGAATGCCATAGAGAGAGACAAGTTGAGGGTGGCAAGAGCTTAAATAAGAAAGTCAAATTGAAGAATTTTCAAGTTGGTGATCTCATCTGGAAAGTGATTCTACCGATTGGTTCAAGGGATAGAAGATTCGGGAAGTGGTCTCCAAGTTGGGAAGGTCCTTTTAGGATTACAAGAATAGTTCTTGGAAACTCATATTTGGTGGAATCCGTACAAGGAACGGTGTTACCTAGAGCTCTCAATGGCAAATACTTGAAGAAATACCACCCAAGTGTGTGGCAAGAAGCCTAGGTAGGCAATGGCCGATATACGATTATTGCCCTTAGCACAAACATGGCCGATACATAATTATTGCCCTAAGAAAAATAAATGGCCGATGGAGTGTTGACATCGTCCTTAGAACAAACATTGTGCATATTATTTTTCGGCATGCAAGCTTTGCCGAAAAACAGGGGGGCATGTGTTGACATCAGATTTTGGCACGGCATAAAAAGAAAATGAGATGGCTTTGAGTGAAATAGTTTTCAACATGAAAAGTTTCGCATCACTGAGTGGAACAACTTTGATGTTTAGGTTATCATCATCCGACTCCATCTTAGGGGCCGAAATTGTATTCCGAGTGGCAGAATTCAATATTCCGAGTGGTTTTCGGCCGATCATGCATTCAAGACGACCTCGGATGAAGGAGAACTCTAAAGGAATTGTCTTCGTCTCGTCGTGGCAATCAATTTTGATATATAAATCATCTCAATCCGAGTTCATATGCAAAAGTTAGAGGCAATACACTGCAGACCGAAGCTGAATGGGAATATGGCGCGAAGTACCAGACACCCTGTCTGATGGGTCACGCGAGTGATTCGGCCCTTAAGAAGCCTTTAATCGGAAAAACTTCAACACGAGAAAGTTTTGTCTCGTCGAGCCGATCGATTTTCATATATAATGCATCTCAATCTGAGGTCGTATGAGACCTGGGGAGACAAATCAAGATCAAGCTATGTTTTCGGTCGAGTGAAAAGCTTGCCATCCGAGTGAAAACTTACCGGTCGAGTGAAAGCTTAACTTTCGAGTAAAAACTTACCGATCGATTGAAAGCTTACCTTTCGAGTGAAAACTTACCGGTCGAGAGAAAGTTTGCCATCCGAGTGAACTTATTATCATTCGAGTGAAGATATTACAGTCGGAATGAAAACTTGCCGATCAAGTAAGAGATTGCCTTCCGAGTGAAAATATAGTTATACGAGTGAAAGATTGTCTTCCGAGTGAAAATATAGTCATCCGAGTGAAAGATTGTCTTTCGAGTGAAAGATTCTAACATCCGAGTAAAAAAGTCCAGTCGGACGATCCAAGTGAAAGACTCTAATATCCGAATGGATGAGCTCGAATCCGAGTGAAACTGAACATGTGCCCGAAAGTTTATCATGATGACCTCAGATAGAGAAGTGTTCAATACGGAAGTTGTGCGTATCGTCAAAACTATAAACTTTGGTTTTGGAGTCATCATCATCAGAGATAGTATATGGCCTGCAGATTCACTACGAGACTCGGATAATCCAGTCTGCTGCCAGACCGAGTCTGACTGGAAGGTAAAGATGACCTCAAAAAGTATTCAAGATGGCCTTATTTGAAAAAGTGATCAACATGAGAGTTGTTCATCTCGTCGAGGCGCACAAGTTTCATAATTTGACCGTCTTGATCGGAGATCATATGCAAGCTCGACGGCCTGTGCAAGGAGGAAGAAGAAGTTGGGCCAGATTCAGACTGGATCCGAGTTGGAATAGAACTAGGACTCTAGGACGTGGATTGATGTAATTTTTTGTAAGGAAAGCCTAGATGAATCCTTTACTTGTACGGGAAGTCCAGCCGCCTCTTATATATGTTGGGGGTGATGGCCGATTGAACAACACCAATCGAACCAATCAATCTATTACACTTTTGTGTTCATCTATCTTTATCCTCTACGTTTGTATCTTTCTTTCTCGTTCTTCATTCGTTCTTCGCGTTGGAGGGCAGCGATCCATGAGGCTCTAGGGGAGAGCGAATCGACCTAGGGCAGCCCATAGCCGCCACACTCCTTGACGGGGTCCCTCCTAGGCGTGTGGGGTTTCAGGTCTTCAAAAGCGCCCGCCGACTGTCCTGCGTATCGCGCTGTCGGTCGGGTCTCCTTCGACATGAGCTGCGGTGCATCACCCCTGGCGTCGAGGGTACACGTGACGTGTTCGTGTGTCAACACTCCCTTGATGGAGCTTTTCCTCTTGAATATGATTATACTTGTACGGCTTTGTTCCTTGTTCATGTATTACGCCACAATATGCACCATATTGACCTAAGCGATTTGCAAGCTGGGTTGCCTTGCTCCTGTGTTTACCCCTATGTTCTCGATTGTTCGTCTAGGGAGTAAAGGGAGCACCTCTACGATTGTCACGATCGGGTCATCCGAGCCGGACCTCAGACTGGGTGAAGCCGAAAGCTAGCGCTCTTACTGTTTTCAATAATCGTCGGAACACAACGAAACTCATGAGTACAAAAAATCTATTGCACAAGTCTCATAGTAATAACGAGCAACCGAAGAAAGGTATTAGTGGGGGTACTATTTTCTTCGAAGATGCTTCTTACACTTCGTCGATAATATAGCATAAGTTCCCTGAGCGCGCTTTGTCTGTTACAACCTTATGGCATGATTGCCTGGTTATCGGAAACACCGTCGATATTCTCGACAGGGGGAGTACATAACACTTTTCGGTCCTTGACCGAAGAGGGAGAAGCCGATGGTCGGTTAAGACGCGTATAAAGTTCGGGCGAACACAGATATGATATAAGTACTTCGGTGCATACAATCATCATACATAAAATCCTTTTGCCCAAGTCACTTGGGGGCTCTTAAAATTTATATATGAGTTGTAAATGTGTTTTCTTCTTGGTCGATAGAAGCATAATTTTTTTCCAATTTTCGGATTGGCACCGAACACCTAATCTTGTTCGGACGTCATGTTTTTACTAGCGTTTTTTGGTTTTCCAAGCTTTTGGCACTTTTAAACTATTTGTGTGTTTTTCGCATAAGTCTCACAGTACAGCGCCGGACTCCTTTAGATATTCGGCAAAAACATTCTCGGATGTTGCTCTATATACATTGGTTTCGAATTGTGTCTTTGTTCAATAGTTGGGTTGCCCGGCTCCTGTGCTTGCCTCCTAAGTTCCGCTTTGTTCGGCTAGATGTGCAACAGGAGAACCACTGTGATGGTGCTTCCAGCTCGCATGGTTAAGCACCTTAGTGGAGAAATTTGGAAAGTGACTGTCACAATAAGCGCAAACTGGTTAGTGATCCAATGACCGTGTTAAATGATGAGCCATTTATAACATTGGCCGAAGTGTCTACGGCTTGACCTCTGCTGTCGCCGAACACTAACCGGGGGCTCGTAGCTAGCTTCCCCAGTTTAAAGCTCCTATGAATAAGTGAAAGTCATAAAGCCAAGATATATGATTGCCTCATTTCCGCTAACACAACCGCCTCCGGGCTCCAAGACGTCGGCTAAGGGTTGTCTTGTTATTGCAGAAACACCATGCGTAGTATCTACAAAGGGGTAGAAGCCGACGATGGGCCACTTTCAACTGCTAAACGGTCGCAATGGAGTCAAAATAAGTATATATCCTCAACATTTGTACTCATTATACAAGTGTTGCCTTCCGTAATTATCGTTCTATAAAGCCATAAATATGCATCAATTTGACTTAAGATTTTAGCCAAGCTGGGTTGCCTGGCTCCTGTGCTTACCCCTACGTTCCCGATTGTTCGGCTAGGCAGTAAAGGGAGCACCTCTGTGATTGTTACTACCGGGTCATCCGAGTTAGTACCTCAGACGGGGTGAAGCGAAAGCTAGCAATCTTAAAGGATCACATTGGTCGGCAACGATGGAAGTAAAAAAATTGGTTCATTAATACCATAGAGTTTGGGAACTTTCCCCGAACTAAATCCTCAATATTTTCCTCCCACATCGATCGGAGTTGAGGCTTTCATGATCACACTTAGCATGACAACCCAGAGAAAGGAACCGATAGTGGGACTATTTTCTTTGGAAGATATTTCTTACGTTAAAAAGTAATATAACATATCTCTCCGCGTACCTTTGTTTATAAAACCGTATGGCCGGATTTCCTTGTTTGCTGTAAATCTTTGCCCTCATAAAGGCTTTACAAAGTAGGACAAACACTCCTCGGCTGCTGGCCAAGGAGGTGGAAGCCGATGTCGGTCAACAAAGTTTTTTACAATGCGGATCCGAGCATTAATGATGTAAAAGTACTTGTATACATAGAATCATTACACATAATTTGTGATTTTACTACGGATATCGATCCTTAATTCGGCCACCCGTGCCCACAGTAAGGCTCGGGGGCTACTGGCTTCATGCTTATCGTTTACAAATATTAAAGGGGTACATCGATCCCCTGATCTGATGTTGCCACCCGACCAGTGGCTCGGGGGCTACTGCATTGACAATCCAATGCAGAAAATTTTAAGTGCAATATAGTTTTCGAGGAGATTATTATCCTCAGGTTGGTTGGCCACACCCAACCTGAGTCTAGAGGACTTTGCACACCGTGTTTTTATTCCTAGGTATGCTGCCGAGCTGGGAATTGTTCCTCAGGCTGATTTTACGAATCGACCTAAGTCTCAGGGCTACTAGGGTCAGTGGTCTAATTCTTTCCTTTAGGTGCATCCCGGATATTAGGCCAACACGCACCTTGAGGACTACTGGCCATACATCTCATCAGAGATTACATTGCACAATTTGGAATTAAATTCATAAAAATCAGCCCATGGCCAAGGTGGTGCACCATCTCGGAAGTAGTCCGGCATAAAGCTCGGGCGCGAGTGGCTGGCTCCATAGCAGGCATTTCCGACATTAAGCTCGGCTAAAACTCCTTCAGACCTTTTTATCTATGATACCTCGGATATAATCCAGCGGTGGAGCTCGGATACATTCCAGCGTTAGAGCTTGGACACAGTACGGTGTTGGAGCTCGGATACATTCCAGCGTTGGAGCTCAGAAGTAGTCCGGCGTTGGTGCTCGGCTTCAAAAGATACCTCTTATGCAGTCCGGCATTGAAGCTCGGACGCAAGAGGAGACTACCTCTCGGGAACAACTTCAAACCCGAGGTATGGCAAAAAATAACAAGGCATTGATAAAGGCCATAAACTTAAAGGGGCTCCTCGGATACCTGACGTGTAAACTCTTCGGATGCACTTTGGCGATCCTCAAGATCGAAGATAAGGAGATTTGTTGAACCAGTTTTCAAGACCAACGAACAAAGATGAAGAACAGTTTGGAAGAATCGAGGAGCGTCCCCAACTTGAAGACCGGTTCAGGGGGCTACTGACGGTGTCCTAGACCAAGGGGTACTCACCACGTCGTCTCCCAATCAGTTGGATTGGGCCGAGGACCCCCATGGCCGTATACTCATGGGCTAGTTCGGACAGCTGCCGCATACAAGGAAGATTCCACAAGACTTGGTGATCAAGACAAGGACTCCTCCCGCACCGGTGTATTCGGCTAGGACTCTTGTTATCCTAGGCCTCTGGTACATTTTATATACCAAGGCCAGGCTAGTCGATAGATCATTATGACATTACTCATCATACCTCTAGGGTTTAGACCACAACATATGATCTCGGGGTAGATCAACTCTTGTAACCCCTATACTCATTAAAGTCAATCAAGCAGCATGTAGGGTATTATCTCATCAAGAGAGCTCGAAGCTGGGTAAAATCCCGTGTTCATGTTACCATCGATCCTAAGACGCGCAGCTTGGGACCCCCTACCCGAGATCCGATGGTTTTGACACCGACACCAAACACATCAACAGACGCTTCAATTCCATCCGGCATCAAGTCGCGAAGGGAGACATAGAGATTTGCAAAATACATACGGATCTGAATATTGCATGCCCGTTGACTAAGCCTCTTCCATGAGCAAAACATGATCAGCACCAAGACTCCATGGGTGTTAGAATCATTACTATGTAATCTAGATTATTGACTCTAGTGCAAGTGGGAGACTAAAGGAAATATGCCCTAGAGGCAATAATAAAGTTGTTTTTATATTTCCTTATATCATGATAAATGTTTATTAGTCGTGCTAGAATTGTATTAACCGGAAACTTAGTACATGTGTGAATACATAGACAAAACATAGTATCCCTAGTATGCCTCTACTTGACTAGATCATTAATCAAAGATGGTTATATTTCCTAACCATAGACATGTCTTGTCATTTCATGAACGGGATCACATCATTAGGATAATGATGTGATGGACAAGACCCATCCATTAGCTTAGCATTATGATCGTTACAGTTTCATTGCTACTGCTTTCTTCATGACTTATACATGTTCCTCAGACTATGAGATTATGCAACTCCTGAATACCGGAGGAACACCTTGTGTGCTATCAAACATCACAACGTAACGTGGTGATTATAAAGATGCTCTATAGGTCTCTCCGAAGGTGTTTGTTGGCTGGCATAGATCGAGAATAGGATTTATCACTCCGTGTATCGGAGAGGTATCTCTGGGCCCTCTCGGTAATGCTCATCACTATAAGCCTTGCAAGCAATGTGACTAATGAGTTAGTTCTGGGATGAAGCATTACAAAACAAGTAAAGAGACTTGCCGGTAACGAGTTTGAACTAGGTATGATGATAGCGATGATCAAATCTCGGGCAAGTATACCGATGACAAAGGGAACAAGTATGTTTTTTTTACAGAAAGACTGTAAGGGAACCCCCTACAGTATAATTTGTGCAACAAACCCAAATTTCAAGTACCATGCCTTGAACCTGGGTGGGTGGGAAGGCATCAACCCCTTCCCACCACTAGGCTATGCCTTAGTCTGCGGAACAACGTATGTTATTATGTGGTCGATAAAGATCTTCGTAGAATAAGTAGGAGCCAATATGAGCATCCAGGTTCCGCTATTGGTTATTGATTGGAGATGTGTGTCGATCATGTCTACATAGCTCTTTAACATGTAGGGTCCGCACGCTTAATGTTCGATGACTATTTGTATTATGAGTTATGTGTTTTTGTTGACCGAAGTTTGTTAGGAGTCCCGGATGAGATCACAGACATGACGACGAGTCTCGAAATGGTCGAGAGATAAAGATTTATATATTTGACTATGTTATTCAGACATCAGAAGAGTTTTGAGTGGTTTCGGGTAAAAATGGAGTGTCGGAGGAAGCAATGGGCCAACATGGGCCATAGGGGAGAGAGAGGACAGACCACATAGGGGAGGCGCCCCCCCATGGGGAGTCCAAATAGGACAAGGGAATGGGGCGCGGCCCCCCTTTCCCTCTCCCTCTCCTTCTCCCTTCCTTCCTTCCCACTTCCACCAAGTGGAATCCTACTAGGACTTGGAGTCCTAGTAGGACTCCCTCCTCTTGGCGCACCCTACAGGGTCGGCCGGCCTCCCCCTCTCCTCCTTTATATACGGGGGCAAGGGGGCACCCCAAGACACAACAGTTGTTCTCTTCGCCATGTGCGGTGCCCCCCCCCCTCTACAGTTCAACACCTCAGTCATATCGTCGTAGTGCTTAGGCAAAGCCCTGCTCCGGTAACATCATCAACACCATCGCCACGCCATCGTGCTGGCGGAACTCTCCCTTGTCCTCAACTATATCAAGAGCTCGAGGGACATCATCGGGTTGAACGTGTGCTGAACACGGACGTGCCGTACGTTTGGTACTTGGATCGATTGGATCGTGAAGACGTTTGACTACATCAACGGCATTAACTAAACGCTTCCACTTTCGGTCTATGAGGGTACGTGGACACACTCTCTCCTCTCGTTGCTATGCATCTCCTAGATAGATCTTGCGTGATCGTAGGAATTTTTTTGAATTACTACGTTCCCCAACAGCATAAACTGTGGAGGGGGGCGCCACACATGGCTAAGCTAATGTCTGGGGTGTGCTAGGCGCACCCCTCCTCATATATATAGGTGGGAGGGAGAGGGGAGGCAGCCATGGGGTGCCCCAAGTATGATATGAATCCTACTTGGGGTTTCCCAAGTGCCCCCCCCCTTCCATAAATTGTCGGAGGGGGGAGGAAAGGGGGAAGAAGAAAGTAGTACTTCCTACTTTTACTTTTTCGCTTCCCCTCTTTCCTTCTCCGCTTTGGTCGTCCCATATGGGGGGTGCACCAGCCCCTTGTGGCTTGTGTTCCCTCTTGGCCATAAGGCCCATATCTTTTGTCGGGGGTGCCCGGAACCCCTTCCGGTGATCCGATATGTACCTGGTACCCTTCGGAACACTTCCGGTGTCCGAATACCATTGTCCTATATATCAATATTTACCTCTCATCCATTTCGAGACTCATCGTCATGTCTGTGATCTCATTCAGGACTCCGAACAACATTCAGTCACCAAATCACATAACTCATATAATACAATATCGTCATCGAACGTTAAGCGTGTGGACCCTACTGGTTCGAGAATTATGTAGTCATGACCGAGACACCTCTCCGGTCAATAACCAATCGTGAAACCTGTATGCTCATATTGGCTCCCGCATATTCTACAAAGATCTTTATCGGTCGAACCGTTATGACAACATACGTTATTCCCTTTTTCATCGGTATGTTACTTGCTCGAGATTCAATCGTCGGTATCTTCATACCTAGTTCAATCTCATTACCATCAATCGTCGGTATCTTCATACCTAGTTCAATCTCATTACCATCAAGTCACTTTACTCGTTCTGTAATACATCATCCTGCAACTAACACATTAGTCACTTTGCTTGCAAGGCTTCATATGATGTGTATTATCGAGGGGGGCCAGAGATACCTCTCCGATACTCGGAGTGACAAATCCTAACCCCGATCTATGCCAACCCAGCAAACACCTTCGGATATACCTGTAGAGCATCTTTATAATCACCCAGTTATGTTGTGATGTTTGATAGCACACAAGGCATTCCTCCAGTATCTGGGAGTTGCATAATCTCATAGTCGAAGGAATATGCACTACAAAAAAATACACTTCTATGATGATACGTGTTTGTCACAGTAGGTCGCGTTTTCTGTCATGCATGTACATCCAAGACTAATTTATGACAGAATCAAGATAGTCATACCTGTGCTGTCGTAGAAGTGTTCCATGACATTACCAAAATTATCATCACGGAAGTGTCCACTTCCATGACGATAAATCGCGCGTCACAGAATTGCTTTCGTCAAGGGTGACCGACATGTGGCATCCACCATTACGGAACACCGTTAAGATATCGGGTTGGGTTTTGGATCCGATAACCCATTAACGGCCCCGACCAATGGGGATTTTCCACGTGTAAAATCATCATTGGCTGGAGGAAACACGTGTCGGCTCATCATTGGGACAGATGTCATCCACTCATTGGACAGAAGGCGCCTATGATACATCGACACATGGCACGGCCCATCAAGTTTAAATGGGCCGGCCCAACTAAAGGCCCACAAGATTTTGCGGACCAAAATGGGCCGGCCTAGCTAAACGCCCACGAGATTTTGCGGACCATAATGGGCTAGCCAGCTAAAGGCCCACAAGACTTCGCGGCCCATAATGGGCCGGCCCAGGTAAAGGCCCATAAGATTTTTGTGTGCCATAACGGGCTGGCCCAGGTAAAGGCCCACAAAATTCTTGCGGATCATAATGGGCCGGCCCAGCTAAAGGCCCACGAGATTTCACCGACACTAATGGGTCGGCCCAGCTGTAGGCCCACAAGATTTTGAGGACCCTAGTAGGCCGGCCCATTAACTGGCTGCCATGTTTTGGGCCAAATGCCGGCCCATATTTGATCTGCTCCATTAATGGCCTGCCACGCTCCGAGCCTAATAATGGCCCATATGAGATCCGGCCCATTAAAAGCCTCGCATGTTCTAGGCTAAATCACGGCCCAGATCAGGTCCGACCCTTTAAGAGGCTTCGGCCTCAATTATGGCCCATATCAAATTCGGCCCGTTAACTTGATGCTATGCTTTTGGGCCCACTTGCTAAAGGCCCATTTAGTAATTCGGCATGATATTAGTTTCGGCCTGTTAAGGGCCCGTTTAACATTTCGACCCTATATTAATTTCGACTGTTAAAAGCCCGTCATATAGTTGGGCCTAACTACGGCCCGGTTTGCATCCCCCCTGCTCGCAGCCGATATCTGATTGGGTCAAACAAGGACCGAGACAATTTTGGCCTGTTCAAAGCCCATGATTTGATTCGCACAATCATGGGTCGGGGTCCAATTCGGACTGCTGCCGACCCGTGAGCTGTTCGGCACGTTTTAGGCCCAACCTACTTCTCAGCCTCCTAAAAGCCCATTGATTTCTCTTGCGAAAAGAGGGTCGGGGGTTACTCGGCCTATTAAAGGCCCGAATCTACTAGTGGGCCAGTTTGACGGGGCCCATGATGCGGATCATACATCGTGATTGCATGACGGCCCGATTACATATATATATAACTATAGCATTGTGAATAAGAAAAAACCTAGACTATACAATAAAGAAATTATGGCATATTACATCCACTGGGCATCAAAGTTTGCCACTATGATAATAAAGCACAAGCAGACAGCAGATTACATACACTGGGCATCAAAGATCGCCACCAGTTGAAATAAACACGCCGACAAAATAATATACAAAACCGACAGCACTTCAATAGAGTTCAAGAAAGGTTAGCCCCGCTGGCGAGCTGCAGCGCAAGCACCTGAGCAAGATGATGAGACTGCGCTTGTTCAACACTTATATCTTCCTCACTCTGAAAGATAAACAAGCAGATAGATGACAGGTTTTGCACATAAAAGTATCAGTGCTGACAATTCATCACATTTCTTACTAACGAATAAAGTGACACAGTTTAAAAATGCATTAACACAATATGGTATTGTTCAGGTCAAGACATGGCAGGAAATGACATTGTGAAGGAGTTGGCAGCTTCACGACACCACTGGATTACAGATCAAGAACTCATAAGTATCAATGGTTAGTGTGTTGTCAATTTATCCCATTTCAGATTGGCAAATAAAGAGACGGTTTAAATAATAGTAGAATGATATGACATTGTTCATAGTTAAGACATTGCAAAATATGACATTGTGCTGTAGTGGGTAGGTTCACCACACCACTGGATTACGGATGAAGAACAGAAGCATACATGCAGTGCAAAAGAAGATCACTTGCTCTGTATAGTTTAATTTACATGGTATGAAGAAGGAACTTGGTTGTACAACTGAAAACTTAAATTGAGAAGGACACACTTTTGTTTATGAACTACATAATAAACTTTAAACATGCAATTTGATGCAAACACCAAAAATAAACAGCTGTTGCAGTCATGCCTAACCAAATATACACAACAAAGTTTGAAGGCTTGCGAAGGACAAACTTACATTACTGGTGAAGACAGGCTCTATAAAGCCCTTGTCCATGCTGATGGGGGGGGGGGCAATTCAAGAAGTTTACCACAGAATCTTCTTCATAAGCATTGCCTTTATTCTACATTTTGTTAAGAGTGTATATAGATGTGATAATATACGAAAAAATGGAGAATATTTAAGATAAGATGAAGAGTGATGCTACATAACCAAGTAGCTATAAATGTATGTGCAGTGATACAGGCAAAAGGCACAGCCAAGAGCAATGCACAGCTAAACTTCTTCAGTACCAACCTTATGGTAGGAGTAAATATAGATCTGATGTGTAGAAAATGGAGGGCAAAGGAAAATAAGCTGCAGAGTGATGGTACATGAACAACTACCTGTCAATATAAGTACACTGATAAAGGAAAGCATGTACTTACAAGAACAATGCAGACCTAAAAAAATTCATTGGCATTGGATATATTCTACACTAATGTAACCATTCATACAGATCATATAATTTGGAGCGAACAATTGATAAGCAAGCTATCATGCATACTGCTGTCACATAATGAACGAGGTACTTATGCAAGTATAGTGATACAGGACAACAGGTACTAACAAGAGCAAAGCAGCGGGCAGCATATTTGCGATATCCTGTCGTTCTTTTCAAACCGGAATTCTTCTTCGAGCAGATTTCCTACAAAAAAAATCCGTAAGGCACATGTGGAAAAGTAGAAGTTCAAATTGTCATGTGATTTCATAGACAGTAACTCATCCTGGGAACGAGACTAGTGCATAACAAGGTTTTTCCATTCAATGTCTTCTAAATTTAGCACATGAGACTTCACCGGAAATTCGTTTATAGACTTGCCATCAAAGTGTGATTTCCTCAGGTAACACCGATATTGCTGCAATGCTTCCTTGAAAAGCACAAGCAACCTTTGCTCGTCATGACTATCCAGATTGACCCTCGCCTAGTTACAACAATGTAATGTAAATCATTGATGTGTTCGATCAGCAGAAAACAGGAAAATAATAACTATGAATAATAGCACTTACACGTAAGTTGGACAGGAAGATGTGAAAATGGTGTTTGTCTTCACTATAATCTTCCCATGATGGGAATATATGCACATAGTCCCTAACAACATTGAAAGCATTGTCTTTTAAACTAGGAATAAATGGAATGGGGTCCCAATCTGCAGGAATTGGCCGTCTCTGCAGTTGGGATAGGTCTTCGGCCGGTGGACTTGTTGTACTTTTTGCTGGAGTGGGATTTTTCTATGGTACGGCTGGTGCTATGGCAAATGAAATCGATATACCTTTTGCTGGAGTGCAGGTCCTGTGTGGTGGGGCTAGTGGTGTGGCCAGTGAAGTGTGGGTACAGTCTGCTGGAGTTGGTCCTACGTTTTGTGTCACTGGTTGTACAGCCAATATAAGTGGGGCGCTGTTTGATTTCTCTGGCACCACCATGTTTTTCAAGGACTTAGCTGGTGCTCCTTCGGGTTCGGTAATCACCCTCTTCCTTTTTGATGTCTGATGCACAAGAATAGCATTTGAGTGGAAAAACATGGTATGATGACAAATGGAATATGTATTGATAATGGATGGGCATGGCATCTCGAGTTATATGATGAGTAAACTAAGAAGATGGCGGTGCAAAAAAGTAGAAGAAATGCAAGACAACATATGCAAGATACGCACAATCAATAAAACCTTGCCAAATTATATCAGGCACCTTGATGGGTGAATAGGACAGGCCATCTGCCTTTGACTCCTCGAGGTTAGAATAGTCATTAGGATGATATTCTGAACAAGAATCAATAGGTGGGGAGCGTATGAGTTTCATTGCTTCCAGAATGGCACTCAATGGCTTGGTGACAATTTTGTAAGTCATTGCAGTGTTCCACAATATTCTTCTAATGCGCGGATTCTGATATTCACTGTAATTGCGTATAATATCTGAGAACCATGAAAACATAAATAGTTGTGAGATTATCTTTGTAATGCAGATGATATTCTAATATAGGGGCGCCCCTGTAAACACTTGTGTGCTGTCACTGGATTCTGATGAGAGAGCTCATGTGTGATGTAATATGGTGCGTGCATTTATATAATCTGGCACAAGTACACAAAAAAATAGGCTCTAGAAGTAAGGATAGCTGGTAGATGACAGGTTCATAATATACTGTATAGAGAGTTTATTGCCAAACCATGATAACAAGAGCACACAACAACTAGGCAGATCATAGTGTACATAACAGGGGTACACCATAACCACGATATATAAATCGGGAAAGTGGAACTGGCTTGAAAATACGGTATTGTATTGCCGCTAGTAATAGAAAGCCTATCGATCACATACATGCCAGCTCTATCAGCTGTTGACTGCAGATGTCCCTGCGCCCCTTCCTGACAAGGAACGTACTATACGTACTAAATACAGAATAAACAAAGAGGAACATGTTAAAGAACAGAAGAGGAAGCATATTCTTGAGGTTCCGCTTCATTGCATACAATGTTGGTTGCCCACTCATGATGAATCACAGCGCCCAAAGAAATGCAATTCCATGTTGTCTCTCTATATGTGGCAATTTTGAAAAAGAGTCATTAGGATCATATTCTGAACAAGAGTCAACTGGTGGGGAGCGTATGAGTTTCATTGCATCCAGAATGGCACCCAATGCCTTGGTGCCAATTTTGTGAGTCATTGAAGTGTTTAGCTTCAAGAGTGGAATGTTGCTAGTGCGACACAAAGCAGCTACACAGATCATAGTGTAGATATAACCGGGAAACCTTAAGAAGCAGAGTAAAATCGGCAAAGTGGAACTTGCTAGAATATATGTGCTAGTTTGCCAGTATGGCTAGAAAGGCTTCGGATACCAACTCTCTTCAAGTGAAGGTGCGGTACTGTTAATATCAGTGTAACTCTCAAAGGCGACACAGCTCCCCGCATTTCCCCGTTGTTCTTATAGGATTCAAGTGGGCATGCCACTACAAATCCTATTCCTATGTTTACAAGATCCTACGAATCAAAGAGGCTCAAAGTGTCCAGCACAACCGACCGTATAGACCTCTACACTGCAAATGTCCCTGCTCATCTTCAGTACAAGGAACATACTATACTACTATCAAACTCCCTCCATTCCAAAATATAAGTCTTGGTAGAGATTTCCACTATGGATCGCATACAGATGTATCCAAATACAGTTTAGAGTGTAGATTCACTCATTTTGCTCCATATGTAGTCCATGGTGGAATCTATAGAAAGACTTGTATTTAGGAACGGAGAGAGTACATATTAAAGAAGAACGGAAGAGGAATATGGTAAAGAAGAGCAAGCAGATTTTGGATAATAAAATGTTGGTTGCGCAGTGCCCACACATGATGAACCAGAGCGCATTAAGAATGCAACTCCCAGCTGTCTCTCGACCATTTCAGGCGGTTGGATGAAGATCCTACGTCTCCTAACCCATCTTCTTCCTTGTCTCTGATTCTTCCAATACAGAACACCGCACGGGCCGCCGGCCGGACCATCGGCCCCCATCGCCCGTGTTCCTCCGCCACCCCCACCCCCCACCCCCGCCCCAACCCCCACCCGCGTTGGGTTCTCTTCATTCGGCGAGGCCCCACAACCACCTGAGCCCCTTTGTTCGCACCGGCAAACTCCGGTGAGCTCTGAAAAATTTACTCTACTGTGATTTAACTAGTGTGGAATATAAAAGGGGAAAACCATAAGCATTGGGAGTATAGTGTTGAGCGTGCCATGGCGGATCTGAAGGTGCAAACCGGACAAAGGCGAATTCGCAACCAAGACAAGAAATTAGAGTAAAGCAGTGGCGATCTATTTTCTTGCTGCAATAAATAAGTTGAGCAGATACAAAAGAGTACCGCCTCTGGTGTGGCGCCATGTATGCATCTGCTGAGAATTTGATGGTGCTGCGGTAGCGATGGCTATCGGCGGCGTGGAACCAGATCTAGGAGGGTACACGGTGGCGGCGGGGTGCTGTGGACGAAACGGTCGTAGGAGCGGCACCGGCAAGCTGGACGACGGCGGGGATGAAGCGAGAGGACGGGATGCAAGGATCCCGGTCCGAAGTCGTGGATGAGAGAGGTCGATCTCTTGTAATGGACGGCGGCATCGGCGTATCAACTCCGACATGGTGGAGGAGGACGGTGGTGGATGGGGTGGCCGGCAATAGTGGACGGGGGAGGGTGGGGTGGAGAGGGTGTTTTGGCGCCCACGGAGTACGAATAGGGAAAAGGGAGGTAGAGAGCAAGGGGGGAACCATGTATTCAGGGCGCGCTTGTCTCAAATGCGAGGAAATTTACAAACTTAGCCCCCGTTTCAAATTTCTACTACATCATAGCAACATTAGTCGGTTGGGGATAGGACAGTAATCTCGCATACACCGAATATTTGCCGAAGTGAGTTTGTTTTTGGCGCCCACCGTGTATATGAATATGAATCGGGTAGGGAGTCGATTTCGGTCGAGGACACACTGTGTTTTGGCACCCATCGTGTATGAATCTGGGTGAGAGGCGGTTACGTCACATTTGGGTGAAATTACAAACCTACCCCTATAGAAACCTATAGAAATCCCGTTTTTTATTCTATTTTTTTTGGGCGGGATCCATTTTCAATTGGAATTACATTCTATATACATCAATTTTTTATATATACTTTCAAAAGCACAACAAAGAATTTTGCTCCTTTATATGTATAATATGATTTACAAATACAACGATATCAAAATCTTAAGGTTGAATTCGAATAAAATTAACCAAATTATGTTCTACTAAAATGTATGGATCAGTAATATCTACAAATTAAATAACATAGATGTGCGTGAATTCATATGAGTATGAATGTTTGATAGATCAATTTTGGTTCGAGTATGGATTACATGTATCATCATATCGAATTCAAATATTTGAATCCCTTTTATGTTCACTCCTTTCATGCCCATCTCTCTCACATGCATGCTCCTTCAGGTAGCTATCACTCTCTTTTCTCCAGCTCACCTGCACGCTCACTTCATGTTTCTCCTGTCCTCGCAAACATGGTCTCTCGACGTCTCCCTTGAGAAGTGTCACACTCCTCCCTATCATTATACATTACACGGTTTTCATTATCTCTCACGTCTCTACTGTTCTCTGGTATCACTCGGTACCTAAGCTTTCTTTTTCACCGCCACACACACAGTCTCCACTCGTCTTTCACTTTGTCTTTCTCTCTATGGGATTCCCTCACACACCCTATATGTCTCTACATATGACCCATACCACTAAAATTACTCTCTCTCTCTCTCTCTCTCCTGTAGACACCAGACAAATGGTGGAGTACATATACGAAGAGAAGAGGCGCACGCACGCAATCGGCCTCTCGCTGTCTCGCACACATGAGTGTTACGTAAAGGCGCGTTAACAAATAAACCCTAAAACCCTAGGTGCACGATTGCTGCATTCGCGGGTACCGGGTACGTGGTGGGGCACCTTTGTAGGAATAGTCAGCTCGCGTGATAATTTGATCCATAGGAGTTGATGGTCAAGGCCACAGGTGAACGACTTGGAGCGTGGTGGCTCGCCAGTTGCCACAGATCGAGTAGCCATGTTTAAAATATCATTTTTTAGCAGGGTTAAGAGTTCCGATTTTCAATGGCGCGTTATAAGTAGTAACTAGTTTTTAGAACGATTGGTATGGAGCGAAAATGGAATTCATAGTACTACGTACCTCCTTGGCGTATGGTTGGATGGGTTTATGTTGCGAGATGTTGAACCTGGTAGTTCTAGGGCAAATACTATGGTTTAGATTTAGATGCTGGATTTCAGTAATGAAAATCGGAAGGGGAAACTCTTCTTTGATTAAAAAAACTACTACCTCCATTCTGGTTTACTAGTCCCCATCGTACTTTGGGTCAAAGTTTGTCCACGAATTTTACTTGTAAAATGTGAATGGAAAACGAGATTTTGTTATACCCAAACAAAAAGGACTGGAGGGAGTGATTGCTCTAACACGAACGCGACCTCTCATAGCGTGGGCATTGAACTGGCGCGCCGGCCAAGAGGGCCGCACTCGCTGCAGTCCCGGCTGAGCACGCCTCCTCGCCGCGTGCAACCAGCTTAAGACTGCCCCGCCTGCCTTCATTGAATCCGCACGTGTGCCGGCAACAT
Source organism: Triticum aestivum (assembly GCF_018294505.1). Classification (NCBI taxonomy): domain Eukaryota; kingdom Viridiplantae; phylum Streptophyta; class Magnoliopsida; order Poales; family Poaceae; genus Triticum; species Triticum aestivum. The sequence goes on from NC_057813.1 coordinate 44,356,173, forward strand.
GTCCTTCCGCGAGCCGGCAGGCATTTTAGAACACAAAAAATGACTAAAATATAATTAATTTACGCATGGTCTTGACTTGTTGTGCTCGCACTGGTAGCAGGAACTAGTAGAGGTTTTTCTTTATTTATAACTCTCCTCACTTTTTTGGCTTTCAAGTGAATCATGGTTGTGGACATTATGTATGAATGTGCAGATATCAGTGAACATGAGTTTGATGTGGAAGTTGAACTTGGGATGTCGGGCTTGCGCGTGAACTATACCTTCGTTTGTTATTGTTTGGAAAGTAATTGTTGTTATTACATGACCCAAAAAAATATTTTGTGCCACATCAGTAGATGCATGGACATCACAACAGGCATGCTGACTGGATAAACATTTGAACATAGCTATCATGAAGGAAATTTTGTATTGACAACAGTTTTAGATAGCAGGAGACGCCTAGCCTGCTCTGCCTCTGCTAGCTTATTTCTGGCTTCTTCCATCTCTTCTTTTGCTTGGGTGAAGAGAGCATCTTATTGCTCTTTTCGCTTCTTTAGGAACTCAGCTACATTCTCAAGGGTTGTTGCACACTTTCTTTCAGCCTCTACTAATGCCACGAGGACACGAACAGCTGACGACTCCACCTAGCTTGTGTGTAATCCAGCATCATCTGGGAATTTGCACCTTGTGTCTAATCCAGCATCATTAGGGAAGTGGCACTTTGTGTGTAATCCAGCCTCATTTTGGAAACATGATCTCGAGGTTGACCATACTTCCCTCCTCGCAGGAACTGCATCCTGACATGAAGTTACTTCTTTTTTAGATCAATACTCAGAGCAACCTAGATCCATTTAGTAGAAGCCAGATAAACAGAACTCGGAGAAGTGAATTCAAAAGGAAAAAAATATAAAAACAGACTACAAGGTGAGAACACCCACTTCCTACATCAAGCTAACAATGAAAGCATTAGGACGATTAAGATTCTTCTTATTACACATCGAAGAACACCACGCTTAAGAGAAACAGAAACTACAACATATACAGATCGAAGAACACGAGGCTAAACAAAAGTAATTGAAAGGGTGTTACTTACCAAAGCTCGTTTTATAGGTTCGGTGCAGCTCCTCTTTAACTTGCCATGCTCCGTGAAGATGTCCTGAATATCTCGTGTTTGGTCTTCAATGCTCCTCTGCATGTTCGCACTCGTGGTTTTAAAATCTCAACATGGCAAAAAAAATATACTACTAGTAATACTCGCGCATCTTGTGGGCAACATTAAAGCACTCGCCTACCATGTTAGAGCATCTCCAACAGAAACGCAACGCGCGGCGCTTTAAAAAAGCGTTTATAGTGCTGAGATCGAGAAGTAGAGACTAGAGAGTAGAGGATAGTTCTCAGCATAGATAGATAAAAAAAGATAATTCAACTACTCCTCGTCGTCCGACTCCTCCTCGGTGATGTCCTCCTCCGACGTCTGACTGTATGCGTGAAGATACCGATCATCGTCGGATTCCCAGGGCCACGCTGCTCCTAGCCTCATGTTGAATTGAGCGTCCGCTTTTCACCTACGCTTGTCCTTGCGATAGGCGGCTCGCACCGCCCTCCTCTTATGCCTCTCTGCCCTCCTTTGTGCATAGAACTCGCGCTCGTTGATGATGACCTGCGGGAAGTGTTGGCGCCACAGCGCCATGGCTTCCTTGTCCATCTCGGCGATGCCGAGATAGTGCTCCCGCCTCCGGTTGTTGCGACGATCCTCGTCGGTGCTAAGCTGCGGCAGAGGCGCAAGCTCCTGCACCCACTCCCGCATCGACACGTTGGGGAATTTCAATGTTCTATGAGGCCACTGGAGGTGCCACGCTGCCGCGTCATACGCGCGGGCGGCCTCCTTGGCGGTGTCGAAATTGCCGAGGCCGAGGCGCATCCTGCGGAACTGGATCTTGGTGGAGAAGCCGCAGGAGGGGCACGCGCGGACGCCGCGGTATCCCCAAGTTTCCCGGCGACACGGTGGCATGGTGGCGCGGCAGCGGCAAGGCAAAAAAGAGTGGGGAGAGAGCGGTGGCAAGGCACAGAGCACGGAGAGAGCGGTGGCAAGGCACAGAGCGGTGGGAGGGCGTTGGATTTTATAAAGCGCGCCAGACGCCGTGCGCCAAAACTAGCGCACACCCGGCCACTTTTTCCCGCGCACGCGCGATCCTTTCCTGACGTCTCTGCTATCTCTACTCTCTTCTCTACTATTATATTTATTTTATACTTAATATTTAATATTTATCTCTACTTCTCTACTGTCTACTTTTTTTCTCTACACTTTTTTTTCTTGCAATATAGGCCGTCCGATTTATATCTGACAGATAGGAAGGAAACAAATGGGAATTTTGCAAAAAGATACCCATACCCCTCTCCAGATTTGCAAATAAGGCCTTCCCTCATTCATCCTTTTCTCCCACAAGATAAACTACTCATACAAATGCATCTTGATGCGTGCAACGCATGGGCATCTTGCTAGTTCTAAAAACCTTTCCATCATTTGCCACACTACTGGTTGCAGATGAAAAACCTACCCAAGCACAGCGCGATACAGGAGCGACGCACAATTACAGGCTGATATTCTGTTGGACAATGGAGGCTATAACCAATTACTTTTACAGGAACAATAGCACCCAGGAAATTTGAAGGGTAGGTATGAACAAAATTGGAACTGCACATGTACTGCTAAGTGATTCAATAGACACATTACCAATCGAAGGGAGAACGATGGTCGCGGCGGCCTCTATGAGTCATGGTCGGCAACGGGAGTCAGTTCATTGTCCACGACGGTGGTACTTCTGCACTTGGTGTCGGCTTCCAGGAAGCGGATCTGAGACCGTGGAAGATGATGCCGGGGAAGAGGCTCCGTGTACGACGACGACGGTGGACCGGCTCCAGTGCGGCGTACGAGGTCGTCGATGAGGCAGATGCGCTGCGGTGGACGAGTGCGCCGATGTAAAGGGGGAGGAGCATGAAGGCTGCGGTGCCGTGGAGAAGTCTATTTTGCGATGGGGATAGAAAATGGGGAGTATTCAGGTGTACTACTCTAGGTGCCGGGGTGGGGTTGGTTGGGTAGGGTGAACCTGAAGTTACGAAAACAGCCCCCTACCAAGCGTCATCCGTAGGCCTGTTCCGAAGGCTATGATGGTAACTTCCCACTTCTCGATTCAGGGTCGCGGGAGATTTTCCCGCCGACCTCAAAAGTTTGTGACACTGGGCTCCCCGTGTGGCGTGTTGAGTGATTCGGCTAAGCAACTAGCGAGTAGTAGTAGTAAACTCTGCATATTAGGTTTGACCGAAGTCAAACTTCCTAAAGTTTGACCAAGTTTATAGAAAAATCTAAACATTTACCATAACAAACATGTATGATGTGAAAGTACATTCAATAATGAATCTAATGGTATTTATTTGTTATTGTATATGTTAATATTTTTTGTTATAAGCTTTCTCAGAGTTTACAAAACTTAACTTTGACCAATGCTAATACGCGGACTTAAATAAAAACGGAGGGATTACACATTTACTTTCTTAGTTTGTAGTGAACTAATCATTTGTTGAAATTGTGAAATAAATATATTAGGCTATTGACTACAAATGTAATGGTCTATACAATTCAATAGTTACAATCATTGTTGAATCCCAAGATGTATACAAGGTCTATAGTACTTCACAACATGCTCAAACTCACATAATCCCAGTCAAATGAGAATCTAAATGCATTTCATAGTTATTACTTTGTAGGATGCAACAAAAACAACCATAACTCTACATCAGCCATTATAGAAGCAACATTTTGACATATCCCTATGTGTGAATGAAATGTGCAGAGAGAGCTTTTGAAGATGGAGCAGATAGGGCGGGAAAGATTGTATGTATGTGGATGAGAGAGTAGGAGACAAACCTAACGAGACAGAGAGAGAGAGAGAGATAGAGAGAGAAAGAGAGAGGAAGAAGTTAGGTCTGTGAGAAAGATGGAGACATGTAATATACGTGAGATGCGTGTGCATCCGGACTCTGTATACGTGGAAGGAGAAGAGGCAACATGTTTGATGAGAGAGCTGGAAAAACATGGACGAGAGGGGAAGGATCTCGTGGGTTGAGGGATTGACAATTTTGTGCAGGGGAGAGAGGGATTGGTAATTTTGTGCAAGAGAGAGAGAGAGAGGGTGGGGGAGGAGTCAGTCAGCCGTCGTCACATCACCCTGCTTCCAAATGACCCTGCATTCTCTAGCGCGGTGTGGTCGCCATCTTCGATCTGCTCGATGCCCTCTTTGAAGATTGAGGTGTTGTGCATGTTGGGCTACAAAGAAGCACAAGTGAGAGTGGTCGCAGTATAACCTTGGATGGGGATGAATTGTGTGCTCGGGGGAGGGTGTGTGTGTGTGTGTGTTGTGCTGCGTGTGTCTCTATGTGTGTGTGTGTGTGTCAAATATTGAGAGAAAGCAAACCTAAGGAGTGAAATGGGTATTCACAAAGAGATTGTGCGGGCCTTGAGGTGGGCAGGGGCCGGGTGAGGGTGTCAAAATGTGTGCGTTGATGCATGTGTTGCATGCGATCGTGCGAGGGACGGACGAATCGAGAGAGATAGTTGTTCTGTTACGGATGCTCCTCTCTCTCTCTCTCTCTCTATCACACACACACACACACACACAAGTAAACTAGAAGACCGTTCTCTCATGTATACACAACATATCGGCATCTGTCTATGTCTCACTCATGCATGATCATTTGCACATTCATACCTCTCTATGTCTGTATCACACGCACACCGTCTCCACATTGCCCTTCCACCACAACACACATAGGGACACATACACACATTCTCTCTCAGTCACACACACAAAATCAGTATTATAAAAAACTAGGGTGCACCTAAAACGTCCAAATCCAAATAAACACGAACTGGAGCTAAATTCAAATATATGGAAATATTGCAGCATCAAGAACTTTCCCAGGGAAAAAAGTTGAGTAATATTTGAGGATTGTTTTCACACACACAAAAAGGTTTGGTGGATGTCCTTCGAGCGCGACACGGTTGTCGGTGTCAAAACTAGCAGATCTCAGGTAGGGGGTCCTGAACTGTGCGTCTAAGGCTAATGGTAATAGGAGGTTGGGGACACGATGTTTACCAAGGTTCGGGCCCTCTCGATGGAGGTAATACCCTACTTCCTGCTTGATTAATCTTGATGATATGAGTATTACAAGAGTTGATCTACCACGAGATCAGAGAGGCTAAACCCTAGAAGCTAGCCTATGGTATGATTGTTGATGTCTCCTACGGACTAAACCCTCCGGTTTATATAGACACTAGAGGGGGCTAGGGTTACACAGGGTCGGTTTACAGAGAAGGAGATCTATATCTGAATTGCCAAGCTTGCCTTCCACGCCAAGGAGAGTCCCATCCGGACACGGGACAAAGTCTTCAATCTTGTATCTTCATAGTCCAACAGTCTGGACAAAGTACATAGTCCGGCTGTCCGGATACCCCCTTATCCAGGACTCCCTCAGTAGCCCCTGAACCAGGCTTCAATGACGATGAGTCCGGCGCGTAGATTGTCTTCGGCATTGCGAGGCGGGGTCCATCTCCGAATACTCCAAGATAAATTCCGAACACAAGGACCGTGTCCGGCTCTGCAAGATAACATTCCATATACCACCGTAGAGAGAATAATAATCCATGAATCTGATCTGCTGACAATTCTCCAAAAAGCGACATCATGCCATGGTCATGTTCTTATTCGAACCGTTTTTACAACTTGCTACCGCACACACCACGAGGCAGTTTCCTTGGCATGTCCTGTCAGAGCAGAGATCGTGTCCCCCATAGTACGGGATTCTCATTAATACGGGTATGGGTAATCCAACCATGCATGTTGGCATGACCTCGTGTTTTTAGGCAAGTCCTGAACGACCACATTCGGGGATGCTTGATATTCTTCCCCCTTTATAAATGAGCCGAGGCATATCCCTCTATCTCCACGCTCGCACCTCTCGCACCCTGAGTTCCAACACCCAAAGCTCGAGTCTAAGCACCCCGGATCTTCGATCATGTCCGGATCCGACCATCAAGGTCAATGGATGGCTTCCTCTGTCACAAAGGAGGATATTGCGAAGCTCAGGGGGGCTGGGTATTTGACCGCCGATGTCAAGCATAGGCTTCCTGCTCCCGAACAGGTTATCCCCACTCCCGAGACCAACAGAGCATCGTATTTGTCTCCCACTTCCTCCGGGGCTTGGGCCTTACTCTTGACCCCTTCGTGAGGGGGCTCATGTTCTACTACAGGCTAGATTTCCACGATCTAGCTCCGGATTCCATCCTCCACATCTCGTTGTTTATTATCGTGTGTGAAGCCTTCCTCCATATTGCCCCCCACTTCGGCTTATGGCTCAAGACTTTCAGTGTGAAGCCGAAGATGATTGAGGGGCGATACGCAGAGTGCGGAGGCACCATAATAGGCCAGAACGCCGATGCCTCGTGTCCCGAGGGCTCCTTCCTGGAGGTATCTGATTTATGGCAATGGAGGTGGTTCTATGTCACAGCTCCTCGAGGCTCAAAGTGGGCGGCCGCGCCCGCCTTCCGCTCGCGCCCTCCACCTCAACTGGCATCGTGGGCCAACATGGGACTAAACTGGGGGCCTATGAACGATGTACCAATGCTACAAAGCCGCATTCGGGAGCTCCTCGAGAGGGACATTAGTCTTGTCAAAATAATCCAGGTAATGCTAGTTCGGCGGATCCTGCCGTGCAAACGTCGGCCTCTCTGGATGTGGGAATTCAATCCAGAAGGTCCGCGAACCATTCAGCATTTCTTTGGCATGACACCCGAAGGGATGTACAAGTTGTTCTTCGGCCCACGAATAAAGTGTCCGGACACCGCCGAGGATGCGGGGCTGAGCTGCAATCGCCTCGATACCCAAGTAAGTAACCCTATAACCGAACACCTTGCTTATATTTGTCATAGCATTGTTCTGAACACTGTCCGCAACCAAGATTGGCTTAGTAAGGCGGAGAAGATCAGGTGTCCGGCCCCCCTTCCCGAAGGTTCTCCTGGCCCGCCAATGGCCAGGATTCTTGAACGAACACTAAGTCAGGTTCCACCAGAGAAAGCTGAAGGGAAGAGCGGGGAGGCCAAGAGTGGGCCTCACACATTGCGCCTCCAAACTGGGGGAATTAGCGCCTCCACGGAGGAGGAGAATCGGGGAGGCGAATCTGAGGTCCCCCCCCCCCCCGCAGGAAGAAGAGGGCCGCCTCCAAAGATTTGGAGACGGAGGCGCCAAAACAAGGGAAGAGAACTTCACCAAAGGGCCCTGCCCCGAAGGGCGTCCTCACCGCATAGTGCCCGCAAACAGGCCAGCCCTCCACCGAGCCGTAAGTTTAATTAAACAAAGAACTTATTGCTTTTTCCTCTGAGAGTAATAACTGGGACCTGTTTTTTGTAATCCGGCCAGCAGTTCATCTCAACAGGGCTCATCATCGGGGGATCTTTTTCTGAAGATGGTGGAGAGTGAAATCCCACCTGCCTCTCTATCTCATGAAGCGGGCGACCCTGAGGTATCATCACGGAGGAGTCCAGATCCAATGGGGCCGGAAGCTAACACTTCGGCCGCCCCGAGCCCAACGTGTTCGGCTCCCGTGGCGGACAATAAAAAGGGTCCGGGAGAGTCCGATGTCCGGCTGAACACGCTGACGGGCCTCCTGGAGTCAGCTGCGCTCTTGGAGGATCATCGTACACTAATGGGTATAGTGTTGGAGAGAATCTCCTCCGCCCAAAGCGGGTTAAATGAAGCTTTTAGGAGCTTGCTCAAAGGCTTTGAGGTATGCAATGTGCAGTTTTGCGATAGATGTGCTCTGTATAGATAGTAGCCCCTGAGACTCTGGTTGCCAGCCATATGCGGCGAACGGAGGATCACATTCCCAGGTTTGATCGCACTGTATTTATGCGCAGGTTGCTAAGGGTCCGGCGGTAGACCAGACTGCTGAAGTCGCGGAATTGGGGCGAAAAGTTGATGTGGTGGATGTTGACATCACGCTTATGAACAAGCAATTGGACGAGTCACAGAGTGCGCTCGGTGTTTCCGTATTTGATTTTTAGGAACCATGGGAAGTATTTGAAGTATTAATGTAATATGATGTTTGCTGCAAGTGGAGCTGCTGCCGTTGAACAATGCGGCTGCTTTAAGGGTAGCCGAAGACTTGAAAGCCGAACAGGCTGCTCGTCTTCAAAGCAAAGAGAAGATAGCCGAGATGGCTGTCGAGCTGAGGGACGCCGCTGGCCAGTATGAACTTCTCGAGAAGGAGAATCAGCCAAAGGCGGTTGACCTGAAGAAGGCGCTGGATTCAGCAAAGGAGATGCACTCTCAGATTAGAGACGCACGGGAGGAACTTCGACAAGCCGGAGACATCGCGGCCGAAAATCCTTATGTGTTGCGGATGAAGTTTTTAGATCCAAAGTACGCTCCGTTGGATAAGCTATGGAGTGCCGCAGATGAGTATGCGGACTTGGCGAAGAGTGCGGCTGATGCGACCAAGGTATTCAAGTATCATGAAGAGAACAAGATGGAGAGGTTGTTCTAGTCGCAATTTAATGCTCCAGCGTGCTCCTTACCCTTGAGTGAGAAGATGGCCGCCATAGCCGAGCTCCATAGGCTGTCCGGGCTTGCAATGAGGTATGTAATAGACCATCTGTGGCCGAAGGAGCCGAAGCCGGACAGTTACTTTGGTTTGGTGCAATGATTATTTGGCGCCAGAGCACAAATCGATGCCATGAAGAGATCGGCGTGCATAGAGGGTGCGCGGATGGCTTTTGCCCGTGTGAAAACATATTGGGCGGATATGGAGGCCACCCGCATTGCAACCCAGGGTCCGGCAGGAAGCCAAGACCCAGCCGAGCACTATTTTGAGCAGGTCATAGAAGGTGCCCGTAGAATAGAGGCCCAGTTCTCCAAAAATGTCATGTTTGAATGGCGATTCTATTAATTGTAAACAATTATATGTTTGATTATAGAGGCTGCTTTTCTTATGCTTTTGCCTGAAAGTACTATAGTGTCTCCTGTGCGGCTGTTAATGTATGCATATAACGTGAAAGTTAGCATTCGTTGGCTTCAGCCTCCACGCTAATAATGCAGGGGTGTTCAAGAAAATATGCATGAACACACTTGATCCAACGTCTTGGTCTGTTAAGGAGGTGATCGCACGTCGAACCAGGCAACCAGACTATATAGTTGTAACACTTTTCACTTTGCCATAGGAGTTTGAAAAGTGGGGCTACTATGTAGCCCCTGGTACTTCCGCGAGCGTCCGGATACGGTGCACGTACTTGACCGATAGACCGGTCCTTCGTTAATGCAGAGGAATCCTATAGATTCCGATGAGTCTTCGAGTGGTTGACCAGTCTCTCGCTGTATCATGACAGTCAATTTTCGGCTTTCTCTACTGAGGTGCTCATCCGGAATAACCAGGGCACAATCGTAGTAGTTCTCCTTTGGCCGCCTTAGCCGATAGAACGGAATGTAAGGCAGCAAACCCAGGAGCCGGGCTAACCCAACATTTGACCAGAGACATGATTCGGAGCTGATGCATATAAGGCGAAACTCGTGACGCCGAACACTCCCGAAGGTATTCGGACTTTATAACATATATTGGGCTGAATGATGCCCTTGACCCTGTGATTACAGGTACGTGCATTGAGCTGTCGTGACAAAAGCCTATAACGCCAGTGTCCCGTATAGGTTTATGAAATACCCATGGGAATTTCAGCAACAAGAGACAGTAAAGAAGGTTTATGCAGGGGCTTAATCTAAAGATAAACCTGTGGGCGGGGCCCTGCTGCGCGTCTGCGCCTGTGTCTCCGTTGTGCCGTATCCTAGAAGGGTGTCGCACTGGTAGTGTCTGTAGGAACGAAAAAAAGGAAAATGTGCGAAAAGTTAGTTATGCTCGAGAAATGTTCAAGATCCGGCCTATCAATGAGGCAATCCGAATTGTGGGCTTTTGTGACATGTTTGCAGCCCCTCGTATGGGGGCACATGTACAGCCCTTGGCTCATGTTTATCCGAGCCATTGTGAAGAATTGTGTATTGGACTCGTCTAACCGTGTCCATGGTCTTGACGACCGGTCATGCGTTCTAGTGGGAGAGGCCGCCTAGAGTCCGGCAGTGGGAACTGCCGCATATTGCTCTGTGTTTCCGCTAACCGTGATGACGCCTCATGGACCGGGCATCTTGAGTTTAAGGCAGGCGTAGTTCGGTATTGTGTTAAAGCAAGCAAAGGTCGTTCTTCCAAGCAATGCATGATAATTGCTGCTGAAGGGGGCGATGTTGAAGAGTAGGTTCTCGCTTCTGAAGTTGTCGGGAGAACCGAACGTCACTTCTAATACGAGGGAGCCCCAGCAATGGGCTACGTCGCCTGGAATTACTCCATTGAAGGTGGCGCTACTTTGGCTTATTCTGGATGGGTCTATCCCCATCTTGCGGATGGTGTCTTGATATATCAAATTAATACTACTGCCGCCGTCCATTAAGATGCAAGTAAGATGGTATCCATCGATTATTGGGTCGAGCACCAAGGCAGCCGACCCTCCGTGCCGGATACTGGCCGGGTAGTCCCTGTGATCAAAAGTGATCGAGCAAATTGCCCAGGTATTGAATTGGGGGCCTACGAATTCGGCGTGAGTTGCGTGTACCATGTTTACCATTTTGTCTTCCGGTGGGAATTGTTTCTGGCCCCTAGTGTTCGGCTGGCGAGGCTCATCCTCGTCTTCGATTGGTGTTTCCCTTCCCTTGTGTTCGGCGTTTAACTTGTCGGCCTGCTTGAAAACCCAACATTCTCTATGGGTATGATTTGCAGGTTTGTCGGAAGTGCCATGGATTTGGCACAATCTGTCCATGACTTTATTCAGGCCGGATGGTTCCTCTTTACTGCCTTTAAATGGCTTCTTTCCTTGACCAGGTTGAGAGCCCCTAAATCCGGTGTTGATCGCTGTGTTGTCCGGACTATTGTTATTCCGACGTTTGTGCTTAGTGTGCCGTGGCTTCCCGTTTCCATCTCGGATTTCGGATGTGCCTGGGTTGCTGGTGCCTCTATGGGCCAACCAGCTGTCCTCGCCCGCACAAAATCGGGTCACGAGGCTTGTTAAGGCTGCCATCGTTCGCGGCTTTTCTTGGCCGAGGTGTCTGGCAAGCCACTCGTCTCAGATACTGTGCTTGAAGGCCACTAAGGCTTCGGCGTCTCGACAGTTGACGATTTGATTCTTCTTAGTGAGGAATCTGTTCCAAAGTTTGCAGGCTGACTCTCCAGGCTGTTGTATTATGTGACTTAAATCGTCAGCATCTGGAGGCCGGACATAGGTCCCTTGAAAGTTGGCCCTGAAAGCATCCTCAAGTTCCTCCCAACTTCCAATCGAGTTTTCGGGGAGGCTTTTCAGCCAGTGGCGTGCTGGTCCTTTTAAGTTGAGGGGGAGGTATTTGATGGTGTGGAGGTCGTCCCCATGAGCCATGTGTATGTGAAGGATAAAATCTTCAATCCAGACCCCAGGGTTCATCGTTCTGTCGTATGACTCTATATTCACAAGTTTGAATCCCTGTCGAAATTCATGATCCAGCACCTCGTCCGTGAAGCATAGGGGGTGCGCAGCCCCTCTGTATTTGGCAGCGTTGTGGCATGCTGCCGGCTGCTGTTGTTCCCGTTGTTGATTCCGGACTGGTATTCGATCAGTTTGATCGTTGTGGTGACCATAATCCCGCGTTGGAGCATGTCCTCTAGACCCATAGATGGATCTGGCCGCACTGGCCTTTTTGTCCAGGAGCTCTCGTAAATCGGTGGCTGCTCTATCGCGGCCATGAGGCGGTTGGTCTGGCTGAGTAGCCGTATTGTTTTTGGGCTGAACGGGTGCTGCGGCTTCATTGTCAAATTCGGGTAGCAGTTTTCGCTTTGGGTAGCTCTTTGTGTGGCGATTATCGCCATGTTTCCCTTCGGTGTCCAGCACCTTATTACATCTTCGGTTGAGCGTATCTTACACGGCCTTAAGCCTTTGCTTCTATTTTTTCAGGCTCCGCGCTATGCCCAGGAGTTTTCTGCTGAGGTTATCTTGTTTCGGACATTCTTCCGGGATGATGAACGCATAGTCAACCGGACTGTTCTCATCTTTGGAGGTAGTATGATGGGTTCGGCCCTCTGGTTTTTTGTGATCGGGCATCTGCTCCGGGCTGTGTTCAGCATGACCTGGCTTATCCTGCTCCATCGCTGGGTCCATATGGTCGTTGTTGCCTTTGGAGTCAACCGGAGTGTCATCCTATTTTGGGTTGTTATCGCTATTTTTGCAGTGACTAGACTTAAGGCAGCGTCTGCACCGTCGTTTTTGCTTTTGTCCGGGGGGTTTATCCTCCGTTGTGTCTTTTTTGTCACCAGTGTCTTCTTTGGGCGTGTCTACATGTAGACGTCGTATGATGAAGTGGTTGTCCATCGCCTCGTGGGCATTGGTTCTAGACCGTCCCCAGCATCAACGTCCATACCGTCGATGTTATTGGGGTCAAAATCGAGCGTTGTTAGGTCATCGATAGTGGCTACAAAGTGGGTGGTGGGTGGGTCGCGATTTTCTTCATCATCCGTATCCCACTCAGGCCGGATATAGTCCGGCCAAGAGTCTCCTGACAGAGAGAAAGATTTTAATGAATCTAGCACGTCTCCAAAGGGCGAGTGCTGAAAGATATCCACGGCGGCGAATTCCGTACCCGGAGCCCGGTTAGATTTAATGGGCTCGGATGCGCGCGGTCCGGAACACACAACCGGAGGCGAGTCCGGGGGTCCGGAGATACAGATCATTTTAGGAGAGGAGTCCGTGTTCGGCTCCAAAGCCGATGAGTGCGTGGCCTTCGGGGCGGGGTCCATCCAACCGTCCTCAGAAGGCACGACTTGCTCTGGAGCAAAGTCCGGAGTTGTAGCAGGTGCAATGTTCCGAATAATGTCCGACTGCAGATGTAAGTCATGCACGTCGTGATTGTTCGGTGCTCCTGACACGGGCCCGAATCCATCGAAGATCAAGTCTCCGCGGATGTCGGTGGTGTAGTTTAGGTTTCCAAACCTGACTTGATGGCCAGGGGCATAGCTATCGATCTGCCCCAGATGGCCAAGCGAGTTGGCCCGCAGTGCGAAGCCGCCGAACATGAAGATCTGTCCGGGGAGAAAAGTCTCACCCAGGACAGCGTGGTTGAAGGTTGGAGAAGCCATCTAGCCTTGCAGTGATGACACCGAGGAACTCTCAATGAAAGCACCAATGTCGGTGTCAAAACCGGCGGATCTCGGGTAGGGGGTCCCGAACTGTGCGTCTAAGGCTAGTGGTAACAGGAGGCTGGGGACACGATGTTTACCCAGGTTCAGGCCCTCTCGATGGAGGTAATACCCTACTTCCTGCTTGATTGATCTTGATGATATGAGTATTACAAGAGTTGATCTACCACGAGATCAGAGAGGCTAAACCCTAGAAGCTAGCCTATGGTATAATTGTTGATGTGTCCTACGGACTAAACCCTCCGGTTTATATAGACACCGGAGGGGGCTAGGGTTACACAGGGTCGGTTTACAGAGAAGGAGATCTATCTCCGAGTTGCCAAGCTTGCCTTCCACGCCAAGGAGAGTCCCATCCGGACACGGGACAAAGTCTTCAATCTTGTATCTTCATAGTCCAACAGTCCGGCCAAAGTACATAGTCCGGCTGTCTGGATACCCCCTTATCCAGGACTCCCTCAACGGTGATGCACCGTTCGATCGACCGCGCGGCAGCGGTTCACGCGCTTGCACATGATTCCGTATCGTGTCTGTGGTACTAACTAATAAAAGGAGTGCTACCTAAGTCTAATGTTTACGTGTACTACTATGGTTTTCTTTTAAGTTTGACCAACCTTATATAAAACTAAAGTAAGCTCCCACACGCGCACTCATCAATATGCCGTTGCCGCCATTGCGCATGTCGGCGCCCGCCTTCTCCGACCAACAATTGCTCGCCCATCACCGCCGTGTCACCGCCATCCCTGTGGCATGAAGCCGAAGGCTCGCCCACTCACATCGTCTGTAGTCCCTCCTTGCGATGCCGCCGCGCTGCCAAGTACGCGAGCAGCTGGTGGAGCCGCGTCTATGCACGCAGCGTACGAAGAGGAGGACGAGTGTGTGCTCTAGCACGCCGGCGAGGAGGAACTAGCATGTCATTGTCGTCTCCGCCAGCACGGAGGAGGCGCGCATGGTGGCTGTCACGGCGGAAGCCGGTCGCGCGCGCGTCGTGCCCGCAAAGCGGGTGCGGACGCGGAATCTTCCTTCGAGACCTTGAATGCCATGTGGATCCTGCAATCTGAAGGAGCAATTTGGGTCAGTCGACTCTTTGAGCCGTTTGATGCAACATGGATGGCTAGAAGGGCTTCTTCCACCTCTTTTGTCATCTTCTTCCTTCGCTCCGTCGAACTTCTTTCACAAATTGACTGACCCAAATTATACTACTAGTACGAACGTATTAAGTACAGTAGGAACACGAAGATATGAGCAGTAGTACCAACTGCAAAAATAACAGTAGTAAGACATAGTACTAGTACTACTGTACGTACTAAAGAGTTCAAATAACGAGAAAGAACATAAACATAGTTCTGTTGGGGCCTCAGCACAACACACCCTTGAAAATAAACTAAGCAACTAGTCCGCTTGACACTATAGTAGAACCAGCATGAGCGACAGCACTGCCACCTACTCGGAGTACGAGTCCACGTCCTCGACTTCTTCCTCGTCCCTCTTCCTCTTCCTCTTCGCCAACGCTTCTTTGCTTGAACAGGACACTGGGCTCTGCTTCTTCATCCAACCCTTGTAGATATTTAAACAAAGGTAGGCATCCATTGCTGTGTACAGGATGTGATCTTCATCTAATGTCTTCGACTCCCATGCATGATGAAACTCGTGATGAGGTTTCTTCAGTTTAGCATATGAAGGATCAATCATGGCTGCTGCCAGGGTCAGCATTGAAGGTTGAGAGGAGGACACCAGGCTTGCCTTCTGGATATCGAAGGGCTGGCCTACAACGAGACCTATCCGACGCAGGACATCCCTGTCGTTCTTAAAGCCTACAGTAATGGGCCGGCCCAGGTAAAGGCCCACAAGATTTTTGTGTGCCATAACGGGCTGGCCCAGGTAAAGGCCCACAAAATTCTTGCGGATCATAATGGGCCGGCCCAGCTAAAGGCCCACGAGATTTCACCGACACTAATGGGTCGGCCTAGCTGTAGGCCCACAAGATTTTGAGGACCCTAGTAGGCCGGCCCATTAACTGGCTGCCATGTTTTGGGCCAAATGCCGGCACATATTTGATCTGCTCCATTAATGGCCTACCACGCTCCGAGCCTAATAATGGCCCATATGAGATCCGGCCCATTAAAAGCCTCCCATGTTCTGGGCTAAATCACGGCCCAGATCAGGTCCGACCCTTTAAGAGGCTTCGGCCTCAATTATGGCCCATATCAAATTCGGCCCGTTAACTTGACGCTATGCTTTTGGGCCCACTTGCTAAAGGCCCATTTAGTAATTCGGCATGATATTAGTTTCGGCCTGTTAAGGGCCCGTTTAACATTTCGACCCTATATTAATTTCGACTGTTAAAAGCCCGTCATATAGTTGGGCCTAACTACGGCCCGGTTTGCATCCCCCCTGCTCGCAGCCGATATCTGATTGGGTCAAACAAGGACCGAGACAATTTTGGCTTGTTCAAAGCCCATGATTTGATTCGCACAATCATGGGTCGGGGTCCAATTCGGACTGCTGCCGACCCGTGAGCTGTTCGGCACGTTTTAGGCCCAACCTACTTCTCAGCCTCCTAAAAGCCCATTGAGTTCTCTTGCGAAAAGAGGGTTGGGAGTTACTTGGCCTATTAAAGGCCCGAATCTACTAGTGGGCCAGTTTGACGGGGCCCATGATGCGGATCATACATCGTGATTGCATGACGGCCCGATTATATATATATATATATAACTACAGCATTGTGAATAAGAAAAAACCTAGACTATACAATAAAGAAATTATGGCATATTACATCCACTGGGCATCAAAGTTCGCCACTATGATAATAAAGCACAAGCAGACAGCAGATTACATACACTGGGCATCAAAGATCGCCACCAGTTGAAATAAACATGCCGACAAAATAATATACAAAACCGACGGCACTTCAATAGAGTTCAAGAAAGGTTAGCCCTGCTGGCGAGCTGCAGCGCAAGCACCTGAGCAAGATGATGAGACTGCGCTTGTTCAACACTTATATCTTCCTCACTCTGAAAGATAAACAAGCAGATAGATGACAGGTTTTGCACATAAAAGTATTAGTGCTGACAATTCATCACATTTCTTACTAACGAATAAAGTGACACAGTTTAAAAATGCATTAACACAATATGGTATTGTTCAGGTCAAGACATGGCAGGAAATGACATTGTGAAGGAGTTGGCAGCTTCACGACACCACTGGATTACAGATCAAGAACTCATAAGTATCAATGGTTAGTGTGTTGTCAATTTATCCCATTTCAGATTGGCAAATAAAGAGACGGTTTAAATAATAGTAGAATGATATGACATTGTTCATAGTTAAGACATTGCAGAATATGACATTGTGCTGTAGTGGGTAGGTTCACCACACCACTGGATTACGGATGAAGAACAGAAGCATACATGCAGTGCAAAAGAAGATCACTTGCTCTGTATAGTTTAATTTACATGGTATGAAGAAGGAACTTGGTTGTACAACTGAAAACTTAAATTGAGAAGGACACACTTTTGTTTATGAACTACATAATAAACTTTAAACATGCAATTTGATGCAAACACCAAAAATAAACAGCTGTTGCAGTCATGCCTAACCAAATATACACAACAAAGTTTGAAGGCTTGAGAAGGACAAACTTACATTACTGGTGAAGACAGGCTCTATAAAGCCCTTGTCCATGCTGATGGGGGGGCAATTCAAGAAGTTTACCACATAATCTTCTTCATAAGCATTGCCTTTATTCTACATTTTGTTAAGAGTATATATAGATGTGATAATATACGAAAAAATGGAGAATATTTAAGATAAGATGAAGAGTGATGCTACATAACCAAGTAGCTATAAATGTATGTGCAGTGATACAGGCAAAAGGCACAGCCAAGAGCAATGCACAGCTAAACTTCTTCAGTACCAACCTTATGGTAAGAGTAAATATAGATCTGATGTGTAGAAAATGGAGGGCAAAGGAAAATAAGCTGCAGAGTGATGGTACATGAACAACTACCTGTCAATATAAGTACACTGATAAAGGAAAGCATGTACTTACAAGAACAATGCAGAGCTAAAAAAATTCATTGGCATTGGATATATTCTACACTAATGTAACCATTCATACAGATCATATAATTTGGAGCGAACAATTGATAAGCAAGCTATCATGCATACTGCTGTCACATAATGAACCAGGTACTTATGCAAGTATAGTGATACAGGACAATAGGTACTAACAAGAGCAAAGCAGCGGGCAGCATATTTGCGATATCCTGTCGTTCTTTTCAAACCGGAATTCTTCTTCGAGCAGATTTCCTGCAAAAAAATCCGTAAGGCACATGTGGAAAAGTAGAAGTTCAAATTGTCATGTGATTTCATAGACAGTAACTCATCCTGGGAACGAGACCAGTGCATAACAAGGTTTTTCCATTCAATGTCTTCTAAATTTATCACATGAGACTTCACCGGAAATTCGTTTATAGACTTGCCATCAAAGTGTGATTTCCTCAGGTAACACCGATATTGCTGAATGCTTCCTTGAAAAGCACAAGCAACCTTTGCTCATCATGACTATCCAGATTGACCCTCGCCTAGTTACAACAATGTAATGTAAATCATTGATGTGTTCGATCAGCAGAAAACAGGAAAATAATAACGATGAATAATAGCACTTACACATAAGTTGGACAGGAAGATGTGAAAATGGTGTTTGTATTCACTATAATCTTCCCATGATGGGAATATATGCACATAGTCCCTAACAACATTGAAAGCATTGTCTTTTAAACTAGGAATAAATGGAATGGGGTCCCAATCTGCAGGAATTGGCCGTCTCTGCAGTTGGGATAGGTCTTCGGCCGGTGGACTTGTTGTACTTTTTGCTGGAGTGGGATTTTTCTATGGTACGGCTGGTGCTATGGCAAATGAAATCGATATACCTTTTGCTGGAGTGCAGGTCCTGTGTGGTGGGGCTAGTGGTGTGGCCAGTGAAGTGTGGGTACAGTCTGCTGGAGTCGGTCCTACGTTTTGTGTCACTGGTTGTACAGCCAATATAAGTGGGGCGCTGTCTGATTTCTCTGGCACCACCATGTTTTTCAAGGACTTAGCTGGTGCTCCTTCGGGTTCGGTAATCACCCTCTTCCTTTTTGATGTCTGATGCACAAGAATAGCATTTGAGTGGAAAAACATGGTATGATGACAGATGGAATATGTATTGATAATGGATGGGCATGGCATCTCGAGTTATATGATGAGTAAACTAAGAAGATGGCGGTGCAAAAAAGTAGAAGAAATGCAAGACAACATATGCAAGATACGCACAATCAATAAAACCTTGCCAAATTATATCAGGCACCTTGATGGGTGAACAGGACAGGCCATCTGCCTTTGACTCCTCGAGGTTAGAATAGTCATTAGGATGATATTCTGAACAAGAATCAATAGGTGGGGAGCGTATGAGTTTCATTGCTTCCAGAATGGCACTCAATGCCTTGGTGACAATTTTGTAAGTCATTGTAGTGTTCCACAATATTCTTCTGATGCGCGGATTCTGATATTCACTGTAATTGCGTATAATATCTGAGAACCATGAAAACATAAATAGTTGTGAGATTATCTTTGTAATGCAGATGATATTCTAATATAGGGGCGCCCCTGTAAACACTTGTGTGCTGTCACTGGATTCTGATGAGAGAGCTCATGTGTGATGTAATATGGTGCGTGCATTTATATAATCTGGCACAAGTACACAAAAAATAGGCTCCAGAAGTAAGGATAGCTGGTAGATGACAGGTTCATAATATACTGTATAGAGAGTTTATTGCCAAACCATGATAACAAGAGCACACAACAACTAGGCAGATCATAGTGTACATAACAGGGGTACACCATAACCACGATATATAAATCGGGAAATTGGAACTGGCTTGAAAATACGGTATTGTATTGCCGCTAGTAATAGAAAGCCTATCGATCACGTACAGGCCAGCTCTATCAGCTGTTGACTGCAGATGTCCCTGCGCCCCTTCCTGACAAGGAATGTACTATACGTACTAAATACAGAATAAACAAAGAGGAACATGTTAAAGAACAGAAGAGGAAGCATATTCTTGAGGTTCCGCTTCATTGCATACAATGTTGGTTGCCCACTCATGATGAATCACAGCGCCCAAAGAAATGCAATTCCATGTTGTCTCTCTATATGTGGCAATTTTGAAAAAGAGTCATTAGGATCATATTCTGAACAAGAGTCAACTGGTGGGGAGCGTATGAGTTTCATTGCATCCAGAATGGCACCCAATGCCTTGGTGCCAATTTTGTGAGTCATTGAAGTGTTTAGCTTCAAGAGTGGACTGTTGCTAGTGCGACACAAAGCAGCTACATAGATCATAGTGTAGATATAACCGGGAAACCTTAAGCAGCAGAGTAAAATCGGCAAAGTGGAACTTGCTGGAATATATGTGCTAGTTTGCCAGTATGGCTAGAAAGGCTTCGGATACCAACTCTCTTCAAGTGAAGGTGCGGTACTGTTAATATCAGTGTAACTCTCAAAGGCGACACAGCTCCCCGCATTTCCCCGTTGTTCTTATAGGATTCAAGTGGGCATGCCACTACAAATCCTATTCCTATGTTTACAAGATCCTATGAATCAAAGAGGCTCAAAGTGTCCAGCACAACTGACCGTATAGACCTCTACACTGCAAATGTCCCTGCTCATCTTCAGTACAAGGAACATACTATACTACTATCAAACTCCCTCCATTCCAAAATATAAGTCTTGGTAGAGATTTCCACTATGGATCACATACAGATGTATCCAAATACAGTTTAGAGTGTAGATTCACTCATTTTGCTCCATATGTAGTCCATGGTGGAATCTATAGAAAGACTTGTATTTAGGAAAGGAGAGAGTACATATTAAAGAAGAACGGAAGAGGAATATGGTAAAGAAGAGCAAGCAGATTTTGGATAATAAAATTTTGGTTGCGCAGTGCCCACACATGATGAACCAGAGCGCATTAAGAATGCAACTCCCAGCTGTCTCTCGACCATTTCAGGCGGTTGGATGAAGATCCTACGTCTCCTAACCCATCTTCTTCCTTGTCTCTGATTCTTCCCATACAGAACACCGCACGGGCCGCCGGCCGGACCATCGGCCCCCATCGCCCGTGTTCCTCCGCCACCCCCACCCCCCACCCCCGCCCCAACCCCCACCCGCGTTGAGTTCTCTTTGTTCGGCGAGGCCCCACAACCACCTGAGCCCCTTCGTTCGCACCGGCAAACTCCGGTGAGCTCTGAAAAATTTAGTCTACTGTGATTTAACTAGTGTGGAATATAAAAGGGGAAAACCATAAGCATTGGGAGTATAGTGTTGAGCGTTCCATGGCGGATCTGAAGGTGCAAACCGGACAAAGGCGAATTCGCAACCAAGACAAGAAATTAGAGTAAAGCAGTGGCGATCTATTTTCTTGCTGCGATAAATAAGTTGAGCAGATACAAAAGAGTACCGCCTCTGGTGTGGCGCCATGTATGCATCTGCTGAGAATTTGATGGTGCTGCGGTAGCGATGGCTATCGGCGGCGTGGAACCAGATCTAGGAGGGTACACGGTGGCAGCGGGGTGCTGTGGACGAAACGGTCGTAGGAGCGGCACCGGCAAGCTGGACGACGGCGGGGATGAAGCGAGAGGACGGGATGCAAGGATCCCGATCCGAAGCCGTGGATGAGAGAGGTCGATCTCTTGTAATGGACGGCGGCATCGGCGTATCAGCTCCGACATGGTGGAGGAGGACGGTGGTGGATGGGGTGGCCGGCAATAGTGGACGGGGGAGGGTGGGGTGGAGAGGGTGTTTTGGCGCCCACGGAGTACGAATGGGGAAAAGGGAGGTAGAGAGCAAGGGGGGAACCATGTATTCAGGGCGCGCTTGTCTCAAATGCGAGGAAATTTACAAACTTAGCCCCCGTTTCAAATTTCTACTACATCATAGCATAATTAGTCGGTTGGGGATAGGACAGTAATCTCGCATACACCGAATATTTGCCGAAGTGAGTTTGTTTTTGGCGCCCACCGTGTATATGAATATGAATCGGGTAGGGAGTCGATTTCGGTCGAGGACACACTGTGTTTTGGCACCCATCGTGTATGAATCTGGGTGAGAGGCGGTTACGTCACATTTGGGTGAAATTACAAACCTACCCCTATAGAAACCTATAGAAATCCAGCAGATAGGCTTTGCGTGGCAGTGATAGGCAGTAGTAATTTCCATCTCACAGATTTTGGTTTCGGGCGGTTACTGCGACTTTCCCCGCTTCGTTCAAATTTTGCAGAATGCACGTTTACGCTCGTGCCAACTCAATTCGAATCCCGTTTTTTATTCTATTTTTTTGGGCGGGATCCATTTTCAATTGGAATTACATTCTATATACATCAATTTTTTATATATACTTTCAAAAGCACAACAAAGAATTTTGCTCCTTTATATGTATAATATGATTTACAAATACAACGATATCAAAATCT
Source organism: Triticum aestivum (assembly GCF_018294505.1). Lineage (NCBI taxonomy): Eukaryota > Viridiplantae > Streptophyta > Magnoliopsida > Poales > Poaceae > Triticum > Triticum aestivum. Next base: position 44,377,968 of record NC_057813.1, read on the forward strand.
TAAGGTTGAATTCGAAAAAAATTAACCAAATTATGTTCTACTAAAATGTATGGATCAGTAATATCTACAAATTAAATAACATAGATGTGCGTGAATTCATATGAGTATGAATGTTTGATAGATCAATTTTGGTTCGAGTATGGATTACATGTATCATCATATCGAATTCAAATATTTGAATCCCTTTTATGTTCACTCCTTTCATGCCCATCTCTCTCACATGCATGCTCCTTCAGGTAGCTATCACTCTCTTTTCTCCAGCTCACGTGCACGCTCACTTCATGTTTCTCCTATCCTCGCAAACATGGTCTCTCGACGTCTCCCTTGAGAAGTGTCACACTCCTCCCTATCATTATACATTACACGGTTTTCATTATCTCTCACGTCTCTACTGTTCTCTGGTATCACTCGGTACCTAAGCTTTCTTTTTCACCGCCACACACACAGTCTCCACTCGTCTTTCACTTTGTCTTTCTCTCTATGGGATTCTCTCACACACCCTATATGTCTCTACATATGACCCATACCACTAAAATTACTCTCTCTCTCTCTCCTGTAGACACCAGACAAATGGTGGAGTACATATACGAAGAGAAGAGGCGCACGCACGCAATCGGCCTCTCGCTGTCTCGCACACATGAGTGTTACGTAAAGGCGATGTTAACAAATAAACCCTAAAACCCTAGGTGCACGATTGCTGCATTTGCGGGTACCGGGTACGTGGTGGGGCACCTTTGTAGAAATAGTCAGCTCGCGTGATAATTTGATCCATAGGAGTTGATGGTCAAGGCCATAGGTGAACGACTTGGAGCGTGGTGGCTCGCCAGTTGCCACAGATCGAGTAGCCACGTTTAAAATATCATTTTTTTAGCAGGGTTAAGAGTTCCGATTTTCAATGGCACGTTATAAGTAGTAACTAGTTTTTAGAACGATTGGTATGGAGCGAAAATGGAATTCATAGTACTACGTACCTCCTTGGCATATGGTTGTATGGGTTTATGTTGCAAGATGTTGAACCTGGTAGTTCTAGGGCAAATACTATGGTTTAGATTTAGATGCTGGATTTCAGTAATGAAAATCGGAAGGGGAAACTCTTCTTTGATTAAAAAAACTACTACCTCCATTCTGGTTTACTAGTCCCCATCGTACTTTGGGTCAAAGTTTGTCCACGAATTTTACTTGTAAAATGTGAATGGAAAACGAGATTTTGTTATACCCAAACAAAAAGGACTGGAGGGAGTGATTGCTCTAACACGAACGCGACCTCTCATAGCGTGGGCATTGAACTGGCGCGCCGGCCAAGAGGCCGCACTCGCTGCAGTCCCGGCTGAGCACGCCTCCTCGCCGCGTGCAACCAGCTTAAGACTGCCCCGCCTGCCTTCATTGAATCCGCACGTGTGCCGGCAACACGTCCTTCCGCGAGCCGGCAGGCATTTTAGAACACAAAAAATGACTAAAATATAATTAATTTACGCATGGTCTTGACTTGTTGTGCTCGCACTGGTAGCAGGAACTAGTAGAGGTTTTTCTTTATTTATAACTCTCCTCACTTTTTTGGCTTTGAAGTGAATCATGGTTGTGGACATTATGTATGAATGTGCAGATATCAGTGAACATGAGTTTGATGTGGAAGTTGAACTTGGGATGTCGGGCTTGCGCGTGAACTATACCTTCGTTTGTTATTGTTTGGAAAGTAATTGTTGTTATTACATGACCCAAAAAAATATTTTGTGCCACATCAGTAGATGCATGGACATCACAACAGGCATGCTGACTGGATAAACATTTGAACATAGCTATCATGAAGGAAATTTTGTATTGACAACAGTTTTAGATAGCAGGAGACGCCTAGCCTGCTCTGCCTCTGCTAGCTTATTTCTGGCTTCTTCCATCTCTTCTTTTGCTTGGGTGAAGAGAGCATCTTATTGCTCTTTTCGCTTCTTTAGGAACTCAGCTACATTCTCAAGGGTTGTTGCACACTTTCTTTCAGCCTCTACTAATGCCACGAGGACACGAACAGCTGACGACTCCACCTAGCTTGTGTGTAATCCAGCATCATCTGGGAATTTGCACCTTGTGTCTAATCCAGCATCATTAGGGAAGTGGCACTTTGTGTGTAATCCAGCCTCATTTTGGAAACATGATCTCGAGGTTGACCATACTTCCCTCCTCGCAGGAACTGCATCCTGACATGAAGTTACTTCTTTTTTAGATCAATACTCAGAGCAACCTAGATCCATTTAGTAGAAGCCAGATAAACAGAACTCGGAGAAGTGAATTCAAAAGGAAAAAAATATAAAAACAGACTACAAGGTGAGAACACCCACTTCCTACATCAAGCTAACAATGAAAGCATTAGGACGATTAAGATTCTTCTTATTACACATCGAAGAACACCACGCTTAAGAGAAACAGAAACTACAACATATACACATCGAAGAACACGAGGCTAAACAAAAGTAATTGAAAGGGTGTTACTTACCAAAGCTCGTTTTATAGGTTCGGTGCAGCTCCTCTTTAACTTGCCACGCTCCTTGAAGATGTCCTGAATATCCCGTGTTTGGTCTTCAATGCTCCTCTGCATGTTCGCACTCGTGGTTTTAAAATCTCAACATGGCAAAAAAGATATACTACTAGTAATACTCGCGCATCTTGTGGGCAACATTAAAGCACTCGCCTACCATGTTAGAGCAGCTCCAATAGAAATGCAATGTGCGGCGCTTTAAAAAAGCGTTTATAGTGCTGAGATCGAGAAGTAGAGACTAGAGAGTAGAGGATAGTTCTCAGCATAGATAGATAACAAAAAGATAATTCAACTACTCCTCGTCGTCCGACTCCTCCTCGGTGATGTCCTCCTCCGACGTCTGACTGTATGCGTGAAGATACCGATCGTCGTCGGATTCCCAGGGCCACGCTGCTCCTAGCCTCATGTTGAATTGAGCGTCCGCTTTTCACCTACGCTTGTCCTTGCGATAGGCGGCTCGCACCGCCCTCCTCTTATGCCTCTCTGCCCTCCTTTGTGCATAGAACTCGCGCTCGTTGATGATGACCTGCGGGAAGTGTTGGCGCCACAGCGCCATGGCTTCCTTGTCCATCTCGGCGATGCCGAGACAGTGCTCCAGCCTCCGGTTGTTGCGACGATCCTCGTCAGTGCTAAGCTGCGGCAGAGGCGCAAGCTCCTGCGCCCGCTCCCGCATCGACACGTTGGGGAATTTCAATGTTCTATGAGGCCACTGGAGGTGCCACGCTGCCGCGTCATACGCGCGGGCGGCCTCCTTGGCGGTGTCGAAATTGCCGAGGCCGAGGCGCATCCCGCGGAACTGGATCTTGGTGGAGAAGCCACCGGAGGGGCACGCGCGGACGCCGCGGTATCCCCAAGTTTCCCGGCGACACGGTGGCATGGTGGCGCGGCAGCGGCAAGGCAAAAAGAGTGAGGAGAGAGCGGTGGCAAGGCACAGAGCACGGAGAGAGCGGTGGCAAGGCACAGAGCGGTGGGAGGGCGTTGGATTTTGTAAAGCGCGCCAGACGCCGTGCGCCAAAACTAGCGCACACCCGGCCACTTTTTCCCGCGCGCGCGCGATCCTTTCCTGACGTCTCTACTATCTCTACTCTCTTCTCTACTATTATATTTATTTTATACTTAATATTTAATATTTATCTCTACTTCTCTACTGTCTACTTTTTTCTCTACACTTTTTTTCTTGCAATATAGGCCGTCCGATTTATATCTGACAGATAGGAAGGAAACAAATGGGAATTTTGCAAAAAGATACCCATACCCCTCTCTAGATTTGCAAATAAGGCCTTCCCTCATTCATCCTTTTCTCCCACAAGATAAACTACTCATACAAATGCATCTTGATGCGTGCAACGCATGGGCATCTTGCTAGTTCTTAAAACATTTCCATCATTTGCCACACTACTGGTTGCAGATGAAAAACCTACCCAAGCACAGCGCGATACAGGAGCGACGCACAATTACAGGCTGATATTCTGTTGGACAATGGAGGCTATAACCAATTACTTTTACAGGAACAATAGCACCCAGGAAATTTGAAGGGTAGGTATGAACAAAATTGGAACTGCACATGTACTGCTAAGTGATTCAATAGACACATTACCAATCAAAGGGAGAACGATGGTCGCGGCGGCCTCTATGAGTCATGGTCGGCAACGGGAGTCAGTTCATTGTCCACGACGGTGGTACTTCTGCACTTGGTGTCGGCTTCCAGGAAGTGCATCTGAGACCGTGGAAGATGATGCCGGGGAAGAGGCTCCGTGTACGACGACGACGGTGGACCGGCTCCAGTGCGGCGTACGAGGTCGTCGATGAGGCAGATGCGCTGCGGTGGATGAGTGCGCCGATGTAAAGGGGGAGGAGCATGAAGGCTGCGGGGCCGTGGAGAAGTCTATTTTGCGATGGGGATAGAAAATGGGGAGTATTCAGGTGTACTACTCTAGGTGCCGGGGTGGGGTTGGCTGGGTAGGGTGAACCTGAAGTTACGAAAACAGCCCCTACCAAGCGTCATCCGTAGGCCTGTTCCGAAGGCTATGATGGTAACTTCCCACTGCTCGATTCAGGGTCGCGGGAGATTTTCCCGCCGACCTCAAAAGTTTGTGACACTGGGCTCCCCGTGTGGCGTGTTGAGTGATTCGGCTAAGCAACTAGCGAGTAGTAGTAGTAAACTCTGCATATTAGGTTTGACCGAAGTCAAACTTCCTAAAGTTTGACCAAGTTTATAGAAAAATCTAAACATTTACCATAACAAACATGTATGATGTGAAAGTACATTCAATAATGAATCTAATGGTATTTATTTGTTATTGTATATGTTAATATTTTTTGTTATAAGCTTTTTGAGAGTTTACAAAACTTAACTTTGACCAATGCTAATACGCGGACTTAAATAAAAACGGAGGGATTACACATTTACTTTCTTAGTTTGTAGTGAACTAATCATTTGTTGAAATTGTGAAATAAATATATTAGGCTATTGACTACAAATGTAATGGTCTATACAATTCAATAGTTACAATCATTGTTGAATCCCAAGATGTATACAAGGTCTATAGTACTTCACAACATGCTCAAACTCACATAATCCCAGTCAAATGAGAATCTAAATGCATTTCATAGTTATTACTTTGTAGGATGCAACAAAAACAACCATAACTCTACATCAGCCATTATAGAAGCAACATTTTGACATATCCCTATGTGTGAATGAAATGTGCAGAGAGAGCTTTTGAAGATGGAGCAGATAGGGCGGGAAAGATTGTATGTATGTGGATGAGAGAGTAGGAGACAAACCTAACGAGACAGAGAGAGAGAGAGATAGAGAGAGAAAGAGAGAGGAAGAAGTTAGGTCTGTGAGAAAGATGGAGACATGTAATATACGTGAGATGCGTGTGCATCCGGACTCTGTATACATGGAAGGAGAAGAGGCAACATGTTTGATGAGAGAGCTGGAAAAACATGGACGAGAGGGGAAGGATCTCGTGGGTTGAGGGATTGACAATTTTGTGTGGGGGAGAGAGGGATTGGTAATTTTGTGCAAGAGAGAGAGAGAGAGGGTGGGGGAGGAGTCAGTCAGCCATCGTCACATCACCCTGCTTCCAAATGACCCTGCATTCTCTAGCGCGGTGTGGTCGCCATCTTTGATCTGCTCGATGCCCTCTTTGAAGATTGAGGTGTTGTGCATGTTGGGCTGCAAAGAAGCACAAGTGAGAGTGGTCGCAGTATAACCTTGGATGGGGATGAATTGTGTGCTCGGGGGAGGGTGTGTGTGTGTGTGTGTGTTGTGCTGCGTGTGTCTCTGTGTGTGTGTGTGTGTGTGTGTGTGTGTGTGTCAAATATTGAGAGAAAGCAAACCTAAGGAGAGAAATGGGTATTCACAAAGAGATTGTGCGGGCCTTGAGGTGGGCAGGGGCCGGGTGAGGGTGTCAAAATGTGTGCATTGATGCATGTGTTGCATGCGGTCGTGCGAGGGACGGACGAATCGAGAGAGATGGTTGTTCTGTTACGGATGCTCCTCTCTCTCTCTCTCTCTCTCTCTCTCTCACACACACACACACACAAGTAAACTAGAAGACCGTTCTCTCATGTATACACAACATATCGGCATCTGTCTATGTCTCACTCATGCATGATCATTTGCACATTCATACCTCTCTATGTCTGTATCACACGCACACCATCTCCACATTGCCCTTCCACCACAACACACATATGGACACATACACACATTCTCTCTCAGTCACACACACAAAATCAGTATTATAAAAAACTAGGGTGCACCTAAAACGTCCAAATCCAAATAAACACGAACTGGAGCTAAATTCAAATATATGGAAATATTGCAGCATCAAGAACTTTCCCAGGGAAAAAAGTTGAGTAATATTTGAGGATTCTTTTCACACACACAAAAAGGTTTGGTGGATGTCCTTCGAGCGCGACATAGTTGTCGGTGTCAAAACTAGCAGATCTCAGGTAGGGGGTCCTGAACTGTGCGTCTAAGGCTAATGGTAACAGGAGGTTGGGGACACGATGTTTACCCAGGTTCGGGCCCTCTCGATGGAGGTAATACCCTACTTCCTGCTTGATTAATCTTGATGATATGAGTATTACAAGAGTTGATCTACCACGAGATCAGAGAGGCTAAACCCTAGAAGCTAGCATATGGTATGATTGTTGATGTCTCCTACGGACTAAACCCTCCGGTTTATATATACACTAGAGGGGGCTAGGGTTACACAGGGTCGGTTTACAGAGAAGGAGATCTATATCTGAATTGCCAAGCTTGCCTTCCACGCCAAGGAGAGTC